>NC_054478.1:69020544-69231415 GCF_017639515.1 Carcharodon carcharias | reverse complement strand
GAAGCAGGTCAGCATCTTTGTGAAGAGACTGGGAGGAGAGTGAACCTGGTCAGGATCACTGTGAAGAGACGGGTAGGAGTGTGAAGCCGGTCATCCCCACTGTGAAGATACCGGGAGCAGAGTGAAGTAGGTCATCCCCACTGTGAAGATACCGGGAGCAGTGTGAAGCAGGTCAGCACCACTGTAAAGAGACGGAGAGGAGGATGAAGCAGGTCAGCGTCACTGTGAAGAGACGGGAAGAAGTGTGAAGCAGGTCATTCTCACCTTGAAGAGACCGGGAGTAGTGTGAAGCAGGTCAGCGTCACTGTGAAGAGACTGGGAGGAGTGTGAAGCAGGTCAGGATCACTGTGAAGAGACAGGGAGGAGCGTGAAACAGGTCAGTATCACGGTGAAGAGGCAGAGAGGGGGATGAAGCAGATCAGCGTCACTGTGTAGAGACCAGGAGGAGTGTGAAGCAGGTCAGCGTCACTGTGTAGAGACCAGGAGGAGTGTGAAGCAGGTCAGCGTCACTGTGAAGAGACCGTGAGGATCGTGAAGCAGGTCAGCGTCACTGTGAAGAGACTGGGAGGAGTGTGAAGCAGGTCATCCTCACTTTGAAGATACCGGGGGTTGTGTGAAGCAGGTCAGCATCACTGTGAAGATATGGAGAGGAGGATGAAGCAGGACAGCGTCACTATGAAGAGACGGGAAGGAGTGTGAAGCAGGTAAGCGTCACCGTGAAGAGACCGGGAGTACTGTGAAGCAGGTCAGCGTCACTGTGAAGAGACCGGGACGAGTGTGAAACAGGTCAGTATCACTGCAAAGAGGCAGAGAGGGGGATGAAGCAGAACAGCGTCACTGTGTAGAGACCAGGAGGAGTGTGAAGCAGGTAAGCGTCACTGTTAAGAGGCTGGGAGCAGTGTGAAGCAGGTCAGGATCACTATGAAGAGACAGGGAGGAGTGTGAAGCAGTTCACCCTCACTGTGAAGGTACCGGGGGTTGTGTGAAGCAGGTCAGCATCACTGTGAAGAGATGGAGAGGAGGATGAAGCAGGTCAGCGTCACTGTGAAGAGACGGGAAGGAGTGTGAAGCTAGTTAGCGTCACCGTGAAGAGACCAGGAGTAGTGTGAAGCAGGTGAGCGTCACTTGAAGAGACCGGGACGAGCGTGAAACAGGTCAGTATCACTGTGAAGAGGCAGAGAGGGGGATGAAGCAGATCAGCGTCACTGTGTAGAGTCCAGGAGGAGTGTGAAGCAGGTCAGCGTCACTGTGTAGAGACCAGGAGGAGTGTGAAGAATGTCAGCGCCACTGTGAAGAGACTGGGAGGAGTGTGAAGCAGGTCAGGATCATTGTGAGGAAAGCGGGACGAGTGTGAAGCAGGTCAGCGTCAATGTGTAGAGACCAGGAGGAGTGTGAAGCAGGTCAGCGTCACCGTGAAGAGACTGGGAGTACTGTGAAGCAGGTCAGCGTCACTGTGAAGATACCGGGGGTAGTGTGAAGCAGGTCAGCATCACTGTGAAGAGACGGAAAGGAGTGTGAAGCAGGTAAGCGTCACCGTGAACAGACAGGGAGTAGTGTGAAGCAGGTCAGCGTCACTGTGAAGAGACGGGAAGGAGTGTGAAGCAGGTAAGCGTCACCGTGAAGAGACCAGGAGTACTGTGAAGCAGGTCAGTATCACTGTGAAGAGGCAGAGAGGGGAATGAAGCAGATCAGCGTCACTGTGTAGATTCCAGGAGGAGTGTGAAGCAGGTCAGCGTCACTGTGTAGAGACCAGGAGGAGTGTGAAGCAGGTCAGCGTCACTGTGAAGAGACCGTGAGGATCGTGAAGCAGGTCAGCGTCACTGTGAAGAGACTGGGAGGAGTGTGAAGCAGGTCATCCTCACTTTGAAGACACCGGGGGTTGTGTGAAGCAGGTCAGCATCACTGTGAAGAGACGGGAAGGAGTGTGAAGCAGGTCAGCGTCACCGTGAGGAGACCGGGAGGAGTGTGAAGCAGATCAGCGTCACTGTGAAGAGACCGGGAGGAGCGTGAAACAGGTCAGTATCATGTGAAGAGACACAGAGGGTGATGAAGCAGATCAGCGTCAGTGTGTAGAGACCAGGAGGAGTGTGGAGCAGGTCAGCGTCACTGTGAAGATACAGGGGGTTGTGTGAAGCAGGTCAGCATCACTGTGAAGAGATGGAAAGGAGGATGAAGCAGGTCAGCGTCATTGTGAAGAGACGGGAAGGAGTGTGAAGCAGGTAAGCGTCACCGTGAAGAGACCAGGAATACTGTGAAGCAGGTCAGTATCACTGTGAAGAGGCAGAGAGGGGAATGAAGCAGATCAGCGTCACTGTGTAGAGACCAGGAGGAGTGTGAAGCAGGTCAGCATCACTTTGAAGAGACGGGAAGGAGTGTGAAGCAGGTCAGCGTCACCGTGAGGAGACCGGGAGGAGTGTGAAGTAGATCAGCGTCACTGTGAAGAGACCGGGAGGAGCGTGAAACAGGTCAGTATCATGTGAAGAGACAGAGAGGGGGATGAAGCAGATCGGCGTCACTGTGTAGAGACCAGGAGGAGTGTGAAGCAGGTCAGTGTCACTGTGAAGAGACAGTGAGGATCGTGAAGCAGGTCAGTGTCACTGTGAAGAGACAGGGAGGAGTGTGAAGCAGGTCATCCTCACTGTGAAGTTACCGGCGGTTGTGTGAAGCAGGGCAGCATCACTGTGAAGAGATGGAGAGGAGGATGAAGCAGGTCAGCGTCACTGTGAAGAGACGGGAAGGAGTGTGAAGCAGGTAAGCGTCACCGTGAAGAGACCAGGAGGAGTGTGAAGCAGATCAGCGTCACTGTGAAGAGACCGGGAGGAGCGTGAAACAGGTCAGTATCATGTGAAGAGGCAGAGAGGGGGATGAAGCAGATCGGCGTCACTGTGTAGAGACCAGGAGGAGTGTGAAGCAGGTCAGCGTCACTGTGAAGAGACAGTGAGGATCGTGAAGCAGGTCAGTGTCACTGTGAAGAGACTGGGAGGAGTGTGAAGCAGGTCAGTATCACAGTGAAGAGACAGGGAGGAGTGTGAAGCAGGTCATCCTCACTGTGACGTTACCGGCGGTTGTGTGAAGCAAGGCAGCATCACTGTGAAGAGATGGAGAGGAGGATGAAGCAGGTCAGCGTCACTGTGAAGAGACGGGAAGGAGTGTGAAGCAGGTAAGCGTCACCGTGAAGAGACCGGGAGTAGTGTGAAGCAGGTCAGCGTCACTGTGAAGAGACCGGGAGGAGCGTGAAGCGGGTCAGTATCACTGTGAAGAGGCAGAGAGGGGGATGAAGCAGTTCAGTGTCACTGTGTAGAGACCAGGAGGAGTGTGAAGCAGGTCAATGTCACTGTGTAGAGACCAGGAGGAGTGTGAAGCAGGTCAGTGTCACTGTGAAGAGTCGGGTAGTAGTGTGAAGCTGGTCATCCCCACTGTGAAGATACCGGGAGCAGCGTGAAGCAGGTCATCCTCACTGTGAAGATACCGGGGGTAGTGTGAAGCAGGTCAGCGTCAGTGTGAAGAGACTGGGAGGAGTGTGAAGCAGGTCAGGATCACTGTGAGGAGACCGGGAGGAGTGTGAAGCAGATCAGCGTCACTGTGAAGAGACCGGGAGGAGCGTGAAACAGGTCAGTATCATGTGAAGAGACACAGAGGGTGATGAAGCAGATCAGCGTCAGTGTGTAGAGACCAGGAGGAGTGTGGAGCAGGTCAGCGTCACTGTGAAGATACAGGGGGTTGTGTGAAGCAGGTCAGCATCACTGTGAAGAGATGGAAAGGAGGATGAAGCAGGTCAGCGTCATTGTGAAGAGACGGGAAGGAGTGTGAAGCAGGTAAGCGTCACCGTGAAGAGACCAGGAGTACTGTGAAGCAGGTCAGTATCACTGTGAAGAGGCAGAGAGGGGAATGAAGCAGATCAGCGTCACTGTGTAGAGACCAGGAGGAGTGTGAAGCAGGTCAGCATCACTTTGAAGAGACGGGAAGGAGTGTGAAGCAGGTCAGCGTCACCGTGAGGAGACCGGGAGGAGTGTGAAGTAGATCAGCGTCACTGTGAAGAGACCGGGAGGAGCGTGAAACAGGTCAGTATCATGTGAAGAGACAGAGAGGGGGATGAAGCAGATCGGCGTCACTGTGTAGAGACCAGGAGGAGTGTGAAGCAGGTCAGTGTCACTGTGAAGAGACAGTGAGGATCGTGAAGCAGGTCAGTGTCACTGTGAAGAGACAGGGAGGAGTGTGAAGCAGGTCATCCTCACTGTGAAGTTACCGGCGGTTGTGTGAAGCAGGGCAGCATCACTGTGAAGAGATGGAGAGGAGGATGAAGCAGGTCAGCGTCACTGTGAAGAGACGGGAAGGAGTGTGAAGCAGGTAAGCGTCACCGTGAAGAGACCAGGAGGAGTGTGAAGCAGATCAGCGTCACTGTGAAGAGACCGGGAGGAGCGTGAAACAGGTCAGTATCATGTGAAGAGGCAGAGAGGGGGATGAAGCAGATCGGCGTCACTGTGTAGAGACCAGGAGGAGTGTGAAGCAGGTCAGCGTCACTGTGAAGAGACAGTGAGGATCGTGAAGCAGGTCAGTGTCACTGTGAAGAGACTGGGAGGAGTGTGAAGCAGGTCAGTATCACAGTGAAGAGACAGGGAGGAGTGTGAAGCAGGTCATCCTCACTGTGACGTTACCGGCGGTTGTGTGAAGCAAGGCAGCATCACTGTGAAGAGATGGAGAGGAGGATGAAGCAGGTCAGCGTCACTGTGAAGAGACGGGAAGGAGTGTGAAGCAGGTAAGCGTCACCGTGAAGAGACCGGGAGTAGTGTGAAGCAGGTCAGCGTCACTGTGAAGAGACCGGGAGGAGCGTGAAGCGGGTCAGTATCACTGTGAAGAGGCAGAGAGGGGGATGAAGCAGTTCAGTGTCACTGTGTAGAGACCAGGAGGAGTGTGAAGCAGGTCAATGTCACTGTGTAGAGACCAGGAGGAGTGTGAAGCAGGTCAGTGTCACTGTGAAGAGTCGGGTAGTAGTGTGAAGCTGGTCATCCCCACTGTGAAGATACCGGGAGCAGCGTGAAGCAGGTCATCCTCACTGTGAAGATACCGGGGGTAGTGTGAAGCAGGTCAGCGTCAGTGTGAAGAGACTGGGAGGAGTGTGAAGCAGGTCAGGATCACTGTGAGGAGACCGGGAGGAGTGTGAAGCAGATCAGCGTCACTGTGAAGAGACCGGGAGGAGCGTGAAACAGGTCAGTATCATGTGAAGAGACACAGAGGGTGATGAAGCAGATCAGCGTCAGTGTGTAGAGACCAGGAGGAGTGTGGAGCAGGTCAGCGTCACTGTGAAGATACAGGGGGTTGTGTGAAGCAGGTCAGCATCACTGTGAAGAGATGGAAAGGAGGATGAAGCAGGTCAGCGTCATTGTGAAGAGACGGGAAGGAGTGTGAAGCAGGTAAGCGTCACCGTGAAGAGACCAGGAGTACTGTGAAGCAGGTCAGTATCACTGTGAAGAGGCAGAGAGGGGAATGAAGCAGATCAGCGTCACTGTGTAGAGACCAGGAGGAGTGTGAAGCAGGTCAGCATCACTTTGAAGAGACGGGAAGGAGTGTGAAGCAGGTCAGCGTCACCGTGAGGAGACCGGGAGGAGTGTGAAGTAGATCAGCGTCACTGTGAAGAGACCGGGAGGAGCGTGAAACAGGTCAGTATCATGTGAAGAGACAGAGAGGGGGATGAAGCAGATCGGCGTCACTGTGTAGAGACCAGGAGGAGTGTGAAGCAGGTCAGTGTCACTGTGAAGAGACAGTGAGGATCGTGAAGCAGGTCAGTGTCACTGTGAAGAGACAGGGAGGAGTGTGAAGCAGGTCATCCTCACTGTGAAGTTACCGGCGGTTGTGTGAAGCAGGGCAGCATCACTGTGAAGAGATGGAGAGGAGGATGAAGCAGGTCAGCGTCACTGTGAAGAGACGGGAAGGAGTGTGAAGCAGGTAAGCGTCACCGTGAAGAGACCAGGAGGAGTGTGAAGCAGATCAGCGTCACTGTGAAGAGACCGGGAGGAGCGTGAAACAGGTCAGTATCATGTGAAGAGGCAGAGAGGGGGATGAAGCAGATCGGCGTCACTGTGTAGAGACCAGGAGGAGTGTGAAGCAGGTCAGCGTCACTGTGAAGAGACAGTGAGGATCGTGAAGCAGGTCAGTGTCACTGTGAAGAGACTGGGAGGAGTGTGAAGCAGGTCAGTATCACAGTGAAGAGACAGGGAGGAGTGTGAAGCAGGTCATCCTCACTGTGACGTTACCGGCGGTTGTGTGAAGCAAGGCAGCATCACTGTGAAGAGATGGAGAGGAGGATGAAGCAGGTCAGCGTCACTGTGAAGAGACGGGAAGGAGTGTGAAGCAGGTAAGCGTCACCGTGAAGAGACCGGGAGTAGTGTGAAGCAGGTCAGCGTCACTGTGAAGAGACCGGGAGGAGCGTGAAGCGGGTCAGTATCACTGTGAAGAGGCAGAGAGGGGGATGAAGCAGTTCAGTGTCACTGTGTAGAGACCAGGAGGAGTGTGAAGCAGGTCAATGTCACTGTGTAGAGACCAGGAGGAGTGTGAAGCAGGTCAGTGTCACTGTGAAGAGTCGGGTAGTAGTGTGAAGCTGGTCATCCCCACTGTGAAGATACCGGGAGCAGCGTGAAGCAGGTCATCCTCACTGTGAAGATACCGGGGGTAGTGTGAAGCAGGTCAGCGTCAGTGTGAAGAGACTGGGAGGAGTGTGAAGCAGGTCAGGATCACTGTGAGGAGACCGGGAGGAGTGTGAAGCAGATCAGCGTCACTGTGAAGAGACCGGGAGGAGCGTGAAACAGGTCAGTATCATGTGAAGAGACACAGAGGGTGATGAAGCAGATCAGCGTCAGTGTGTAGAGACCAGGAGGAGTGTGGAGCAGGTCAGCGTCACTGTGAAGATACAGGGGGTTGTGTGAAGCAGGTCAGCATCACTGTGAAGAGATGGAAAGGAGGATGAAGCAGGTCAGCGTCATTGTGAAGAGACGGGAAGGAGTGTGAAGCAGGTAAGCGTCACCGTGAAGAGACCAGGAGTACTGTGAAGCAGGTCAGTATCACTGTGAAGAGGCAGAGAGGGGAATGAAGCAGATCAGCGTCACTGTGTAGAGACCAGGAGGAGTGTGAAGCAGGTCAGCATCACTTTGAAGAGACGGGAAGGAGTGTGAAGCAGGTCAGCGTCACCGTAAGGAGACCGGGAGGAGTGTGAAGTAGATCAGCGTCACTGTGAAGAGACCGGGAGGAGCGTGAAACAGGTCAGTATCATGTGAAGAGACAGAGAGGGGGATGAAGCAGATCGGCGTCACTGTGTAGAGACCAGGAGGAGTGTGAAGCAGGTCAGTGTCACTGTGAAGAGACAGTGAGGATCGTGAAGCAGGTCAGTGTCACTGTGAAGAGACAGGGAGGAGTGTGAAGCAGGTCATCCTCACTGTGAAGTTACCGGCGGTTGTGTGAAGCAGGGCAGCATCACTGTGAAGAGATGGAGAGGAGGATGAAGCAGGTCAGCGTCACTGTGAAGAGACGGGAAGGAGTGTGAAGCAGGTAAGAGTCACCGTGAAGAGACCAGGAGTAGTGTGAAGCAGGTCAGCGTCACTGTGAAGAGACCGGGAGGAGTGTGAAGCGGGTCAGTATCACTGTGAAGAGGCAGAAAGGGGGATGAAGCAGTTCAGTGTCACTGTGTAGAGACCAGGAGGAGTGTGAAGCAGGTCAATGTCACTGTGTAGAGACCGGGAGGAGTGTGAAGCAGATCAGCGTCACTGTGAAGAGACCAGGAGGAGCGTGAAACAGGTCAGTATCATGTGAAGAGACAGAGAGGGGGATGAAGCAGATCAGCGTCAGTGTGTAGAGACCAGGAGGAGTGTGGAGCAGGTCAGCTTCACTGTGAAGAGATGGAAAGGAGGATGAAGCAGGTCAGTGTCATTGTGAAGAGACGGGAAGGAGTGTGAAGCAGGTAAGCGTCACCGTGAAGAGACCAGGAGTACTGTGAAGCAGGTCAGTATCACTGTGAAGAGGCAGAGAGGGGAATGAAGCAGATCAGCGTCACTGTGTAGAGACCAGGAGGAGTGTGAAGCAGGTCAGCATCACTTTGAAGAGACGGGAAGGAGTGTGAAGCAGGTCAGCGTCACCGTGAGGAGACCGGGAGGAGTGTGAGTAAGATCAGCGTCACTGTGAAGAGACTGGGAGGAGCGTGAAACAGGTCAGTATCATGTGAAGAGGCAGAGAGGGGGATGAAGCAGATCAGCGTCACTGTGTAGAGACCAGGAGGAGTGTGAAGCAGGTCAGCATCACTTTGAAGAGACGGGAAGGAGTGTGAAGCAGGTCAGCGTCACCGTGAGGAGACCGGGAGGAGTGTGAAGTAGATCAGCGTCACTGTGAAGAGACCGGGAGGAGCGTGAAACAGGTCAGTATCATGTGAAGAGGCAGAGAGGGGGATGAAGCAGATCAGCGTCACTGTGTAGAGACCAGGAGGAGTGTGAAGCAGGTCAGCGTCACTGTGAAGAGACAGTGAGGATCGTGAAGCAGGTCAGTGTCACTGTGAAGAGACTGGGAGGAGTGTGAAGCAGGTCAGTATCACAGTGAAGAGACAGGGAGGAGTGTGAAGCAGGTCATCCTCACTGTGAAGTTACCAGCGATTGTGTGAAGCAGGGCAGCATCACTGTGAAGAGATGTTGAGGAGGATGAAGCAGGTCAGCGTCACTGTGAAGAGACGGGAAGGAGTGTGAAGCAGGTAAGCGTCACCGTGAAGAGACCGGGAGTAGTGTGAAGCAGGTCAGCGTCACTGTGAAGAGACCGGGAGGAGCGTGAAGCGGGTCAGTATCACTGTGAAGAGGCAGAAAGGGGGATGAAGCAGTTCAGTGTCACTGTGTAGAGACCAGGAGGAGTGTGAAGCAGGTCAATGTCACTGTGTAGAGACCAGGAGGAGTGTGAAGCAGGTCAGTGTCACTGTGAAGAGTCGGGTAGTAGTGTGAAGCTGGTCATCCCCACTGTGAAGATACCGGGAGCAGCGTGAAGCAGGTCATCCTCACTGTGAAGATACCGGGGGTAGTGTGAAGCAGGTCAGCGTCACTGTGAAGCGACCGGGAGGAGCGTGAAACAGGTGAGTATCACTGTGAAGAGTTAGAGAGGGGGATGAAGCAGATCAGCGTCACTGTGTAGAGACCAGGAGGAGTGTGAAGCAGGTCAGCGTCACTGTGTAGAGACCAGGAGGAGTGTGAAGCAGGTCAGCGTCACTGTGAAGAGACAGTGAGGATCGTGAAGCAGGTCAGCGTTACTGTGAAGAGACTGGGAGGAGTGTGAAGCAGGTCATCCTCACTGTGAAGATACCGGGGGTAGTGTGATGCAGGTCAGCATCACTGTGAAGAGACGGGAAGGAGTGTGAAGCAGGTAAGCGTCACCGTGAAGAGACCGGGAGTAGTGTGAAGCAGGTCAGCGTCACTGTGAAGAGACCAGGAGGAGTGTGAAGCAGATCAGCGTCACTGTGAAGAGACCGGGAGGAGCGTGAAACAGGTCAGTATCATGTGAAGAGACAGAGAGGGGGATGAAGCAGATCAGCGTCAGTGTGTAGAGACCAGGAGGAGTGTGGAGCAGGTCAGCTTCACTGTGAAGATACAGGGGGTTGTGTGAAGCAGGTCAGCATCACTGTGAAGAGATGGAAAGGAGGATGAAGCAGGTCAGCGTCATTGTGAAGAGACGGGATGGAGTGTGAAGCAGGTAAGCGTCACCGTGAAGAGACCAGGAGTACTGTGAAGCAGGTCAGTATCACTGTGAAGAGGCAGAGAGGGGAATGAAGCAGATCAGCGTCACTGTGTAGAGACCAGGAGGAGTGTGAAGCAGGTCAGCATCACTTTGAAGAGACGGGAAGGAGTGTGAAGCAGGTCAGCGTCACCGTGAGGAGACCGGGAGGAGTGTGAAGTAGATCAGCGTCACTGTGAAGAGACCGGGAGGAGCGTGAAACAGGTCAGTATCATGTGAAGAGGCAGAGAGGGGGATGAAGCAGATCGGCGTCACTGTGTAGAGACCAGGAGGAGTGTGAAGCAGGTCAGCGTCACTGTGAAGAGACAGTGAGGATCGTGAAGCAGGTCAGTGTCACTGTGAAGAGACTGGGAGGAGTGTAAAGCAGGTCAGTATCACAGTGAAGAGACAGGGAGGAGTGTGAAGCAGGTCATCCTCACTGTGAAGTTACCAGCGATTGTGTGAAGCAGGGCAGCATCACTGTGAAGAGATGGAGAGGAGGATGAAGCAGGTCAGCGTCACTGTGAAGAGACGGGAAGGAGTGTGAAGCAGGTAAGCGTCACCGTGAAGAGACCGGGAGTAGTGTGAAGCAGGTCAGCGTCACTGTGAAGAGACCAGGAGGAGCGTGAAACAGGTCAGTATCACTTTGAAGAGGCAGAGAGGGGGATGAAGCAGATCAGCGTCACTGTGTAGAGACCAGGAGGACTGTGAAGCAGGTCAGCGTCAGTGTGAAGAGACTGGGAGGAGTGTGAAGCAGGTCAGGATCACAGTGAGGAGACCAGGAGGAGTGTGAAGCAGGTCAGCGTCAATGTGTAGAGACCAGGAGGAATGTGAAGCAGGTCAGCGTCACTGTGAAGGGACAGTGAGGATCGTGAAGCAGGTCAGCGTCACTGTGTAGAGACCAGGAGGACTGTGAAGCCAGTCAGCATCACTGTAAAGATATGGGGAGGAGTGTGAAGCAGTTCAGCATCACTGTAAAGAGACCGAGAGGACTGTGAAGCAGGTCAGCATCACTGTAAAGAGATGGGGAGGACTGTGAAGCATGTCAGCATCACTGTAAAGTGATGGGGAAGAGTGTGAAGCAGGTCAGCATCTTTGCGAAGAGACTGGGAGGAGAGTGAACCTGGTCAGGATCACTGTGAAGAGACGGGTAGGAGTGTGAAGCCGGTCATCCCCACTGTGAAGATACCGGGAGCAGAGTGAAGTAGGTCATTCCCACTGTGAAGATACCGGGAGCAGTGTGAAGCAGGTCAGCACCACTGTAAAGAGACGGAGAGGAGGATGAAGCAGGTCAGCGTCACTGTGAAGAGACGGGAAGAAGTGTGAAGCAGGTCATTCTCACCTTGAAGAGACCGGGAGTAGTGTGAAGCAGGTCAGCGTCACTGTGAAGAGACCGGGAGGAGTGTGAATCCGGTCAGGATCACTGTGAAGAGACAGGGAGGAGCGTGAAACAGGTCAGTATCACGGTGAAGAGGCAGAGAGGGGGATGAAGCAGATCAGCGTCACTGTGTAGAGACCAGGAGGAGTGTGAAGCAGGTCAGCGTCACTGTGTAGACACCAGGAGGAGTGTGAAGCAGGTCAACGTCACTGTGAAGAGACAGTGAGGATCGTGAAGCAGGTCAGTGTCACTGTGAAGAGACTGGGAGGAGTGTGAAGCAGGTCAGGATCACTGTGAAGAGATAGGGAGGAGTGTGAAGCAGGTCATCCTCACTGTGAAGATACCGGGGGTTGTGTGAAGCAGGTCAGCATCAGTGTGAAGAGATGGAAAGGAGGATGAAGCAGGTCAGCGTCACTGTGAAGAGACGGTAAGGAGTGTGAAGCAGGTCATTCTCACCGTGAAGAGACCAGGAGGAGCGTGAAACATTTCAGTATCACTGTGAAGAGGCAGAGAGGGGGATGAAGCAGTTCAGTGTCACTGAGTAGAGACCTGGAGGAGTGTGAAGCAGGTCAGTGTCACGGTTTAGAGACCAGGAGGAGTGTGAAGCAGGTCAGTGTCACTGTGAAGAGTCGGGTAGGAGTGTGAAGCAGGTCATCCCCACTGTGAAGATACCGGGAGCAGTGTGAAGCAGGTCATCCTCACTGTGAAGATACCGGGGGTAGTGTGAAGCAGGTCAGCGTCCCTGCGAAGAGACCGGGAGGAGCGTGAAACAGGTGAGTATCACTGTGAAGAGGCAGAGAGGGGTATGAATCAGATCAGCGTCACAGTGTAGACACCAGGAAGAGTGTGAAGCAGGTCAGCGTCACTGTGTAGAGACCAGGAGGAGTGTGAAGCAGGTCAGCGTCCCTGTGAAGAGACTGGGAGGAGTGTGAAGCAGGTCAGGATATTTGTGAGGAGACCGGGAGGAGTTGAAACAGGTCAGCGTCAATGTGTAGAGACCAGAAGGAGTGTGAAGCACGTCAGCGTCACTGTGAGGAGACTGGGAGGAGTGTGAAGCAGGTCAGGATCACTGTGAAGAGACAAGGAGGAGTGTGAAGCAGGTCATCCTCACTGTGAAGATACGGGGGGTTGTGTGAAGCAGGGCAGCATCACTGTGAAGAGATGGAGAGGAGGATGAAGCAGGTCAGCGTCACTGTGAAGAGACGGGAAGGAGTGTGAAGCAGGTCAGCGTCACTGTGAAGAGACCGGGAGGAGCGTGAAGCGGGTCAGTATCACTGTGAAGAGGCAGAAAGGGGGATGAAGCAGTTCAGTGTCACTGTGTAGAGACCAGGAGGAGTGTGAAGCAGGTCAATGTCACTGTGTAGAGACCAGGAGGAGTGTGAAGCAGGTCAGTGTCACTGTGAAGAGTCGGGTAGTAGTGTGAAGCTGGTCATCCCCACTGTGAAGATACCGGGAGCAGTGTGAAGCAGGTCATCCTCACTGTGAGGATACCGGGGGTAGTGTGAAGCAGGTCAGCGTCACTGTGAAGCGACCGGGAGGAGCGTGAAACAGGTGAGTATCACTGTGAAGAGTTAGAGAGGGGGTTAAGCTAGATCAGCGTCACTGTGTAGAGACCAGGAGGAGTGTGAAGCAGGTCAGCATCACTTTGAAGAGACGGGAAGGAGTGTGAAGCAGGTCAGCGTCACCGTGAGGAGACCGGGAGGAGTGTGAAGCAGATCAGCGTCACTGTGAAGAGACCGGGAGGAGCGTGAAAAAGGTCAGTATCATGTGAAGAGACAGAGAGGGGGATGAAGCAGATCAGCGTCAGTGTGTAGAGACCAGGAGGAGTGTGGAGCAAGTCAGCTTCACTGTGAAGATACAGGGGGTTGTGTGAAGCAGGTCAGCATCACTGTGAAGAGATGGAAAGGAGGATGAAGCAGGTCAGTGTCATTGTGAAGAGACGGGAAGGAGTGTGAAGCAGGTAAGCGTCACCGTGAAGAGACCAGGAGTACTGTGAAGCAGGTCAGTATCACTGTGAAGAGGCAGAGAGGGGAATGAAGCAGATCAGCGTCACTGTGTAGAGACCAGGAGGAGTGTGAAGCAGGTCAGCATCACTTTGAAGAGACGGGAAGGAGTGTGAAGCAGGTCAGCGTCACCGTGAGGAGACCGGGAGGAGTGTGAAGTAGATCAGCGTCACTGTGAAGAGACCGGGAGGAGCGTGAAACAGGTCAGTATCATGTGAAGAGGCAGAGAGGGGGATGAAGCAGATCAGCGTCACTGTGTAGAGACCAGGAGGAGTGTCAAGCAGGTCAGCATCACTTTGAAGAGACGGGAAGGAGTGTGAAACAGGTCAGCGTCACCGTGAGGAGACCGGGAGGAGTGTGAAGTAGATCAGCGTCACTCTGAAGAGACCGGGAGGAGCGTGAAACAGGTCAGTATCATGTGAAGAGGCAGAGGGGGGGATGAAGCAGATCGGCGTCACTGTGTAGAGACCAGGAGGAGTGTGAAGCAGGTCAGCGTCACTGTGAAGAGACAGTGAGGATCGTGAAGCAGGTCAGTGTCACTGTGAAGAGACTGGGAGGAGTGTGAAGCAGGTCAGTATCACAGTGAAGAGACAGGGAGGAGTGTGAAGCAGGTCATCCTCACTGTGAAGTTACCAGCGATTGTGTGAAGCAGGGCAGCATCACTGTGAAGAGATGGAGAGGAGGATGAAGCAGGTCAGCGTCACTGTGAAGAGACGGGAAGGAGTGTGAAGCAGGTAAGCGTCACCGTGAAGAGACCGGGAGTAGTGTGAAGCAGGTCAGCGTCACTGTGAAGAGACCGGGAGGAGCGTGAAGCGGGTCAGTATCACTGTGAAGAGGCAGAAAGGGGGATGAAGCAGTTCAGTGTCACTGTGTAGAGACCAGGAGGAGTGTGAAGCAGGTCAATGTCACTGAAGTAGGTCATTCCCACTGTGAAGATACCGGGAGCAGTGTGAAGCAGGTCAGCACCACTGTAAAGAGACGGAGAGGAGGATGAAGCAGGTCAGCGTCACTGTGAAGAGACGGGAAGAAGTGTGAAGCAGGTCATTCTCACCTTGAAGAGACCGGGAGTAGTGTGAAGCAGGTCAGCGTCACTATGAAGAGACTGGGAGGAGTGTGAAGCAGGTCAGGATCACTGTGAAGAGACAGGGAGGAGCGTGAAACAGGTCAGTATCACGGTGAAGAGGCAGAGAGGGGGATGAAGCAGATCAGCGTCACTGTGTAGAGACCAGGAGGAGTGTGAAGCAGGTCAGCGTCACTGTGTAGACACCAGGAGGAGTGTGCAGCAGGTCAACGTCACTGTGAAGAGACAGTGAGGATCGTGAAGCAGGTCAGTGTCACTGTGAAGAGACTGGGAGGAGTGTGAAGCAGGTCAGGATCACTGTGAAGAGATAGGGAGGAGTGTGAAGCAGGTCATCCTCACTGTGAAGATACCGGGGGTTGTGTGAAGCAGGTCAGCATCAGTGTGAAGAGATGGAAAGGAGGATGAAGCAGGTCAGCGTCACTGTGAAGAGACGGTAAGGAGTGTGAAGCAGGTCATTCTCACCGTGAAGAGACCAGGAGGAGCGTGAAACATTTCAGTATCACTGTGAAGAGGCAGAGAGGGGGATGAAGCAGTTCAGTGTCACTGAGTAGAGACCTGGAGGAGTGTGAAGCAGGTCAGTGTCACGGTTTAGAGACCAGGAGGAGTGTGAAGCAGGTCAGTGTCACTGTGAAGAGTCGGGTAGGAGTGTGAAGCAGGTCATCCCCACTGTGAAGATACCGGGAGCAGTGTGAAGCAGGTCATCCTCACTGTGAAGATACCGGGGGTAGTGTGAAGCAGGTCAGCGTCCCTGTGAAGAGACCGGGAGGAGCGTGAAACAGGTGAGTATCACTGTGAAGAGGCAGAGAGGGGTATGAATCAGATCAGCGTCACAGTGTAGACACCAGGAAGAGTGTGAAGCAGGTCAGCGTCACTGTGTAGAGACCAGGAGGAGTGTGAAGCAGGTCAGCGTCCCTGTGAAGAGACTGGGAGGAGTGTGAAGCAGGTCAGGATATTTGTGAGGAGACCGGGAGGAGTTGAAACAGGTCAGCGTCAATGTGTAGAGACCAGAAGGAGTGTGAAGCACGTCAGCGTCACTGTGAAGAGACTGGGAGGAGTGTGAAGCAGGTCAGGATCACTGTGAAGAGACAAGGAGGAGTGTGAAGCAGGTCATCCTCACTGTGAAGATACGGGGTGTTGTGTGAAGCAGGTCAGCATCACTGTGAAGAGATGGAGAGGAGGATGAAGCAGGTCAGCGTCACTGTGAAGAGACGGGAAGGAGTGTGAAGCAGGTAAGCGTCACCGTGAAGAGACTGGGACGAGCGTGAAACAGGTCAGTATCACTGTGAAGAGGCAGAGAGGCGGATGAAGCAGATCAGCGTCACTGTGTAGAGACCAGGAGGAGTGTGAAGCAGGTCAGCGACACTGTGAAGAGACGGAGAGGAGAATGAAGCAGTTCAGCGTCACTGTGAAGCGACGGGAAGGAGTGTGAAGCAGGTCATTCTCACCATGAAGAGACCGGGAGTAGTATGAATCAGGTCAGCGTCACTGTGAAGGGACCGGGAGGAGCATGAAACAGGTCAGTATCACTGTGAAGAGGCAGAGAGGGGATGAAGCAGTTCAGTGTCACTGTGTAGAGACCAGGAGGAGTGTGAAGCAGGTCAGTGTCACTGTGTAGAGACCAGGAGAAGTGTGAAGCAGGTCAGTGTCACTGTGAAGTGTCGGGTAGGAGTGCGAAGCAGGTCATCCTCACTGTGAAGATACTGGGGGTTGTGTGAAGCAGGTCAGCATCACTGTGAAGAGACGGAGAGGAGGATGAAGCAGGTCAGCGTCACTGTGAAGAGACGGGAAGAAGTGTGAAGCAGGTAAGCGTCACCGTGAAGAGACCGGGAGTAGTGTGAAGCAGGTCAGCGTCACTGTGAAGAGACCGGAGGAGCGTGAAGCGGGTCAGTATCACTGTGAAGAGGCAGAAAGGGGGATGAAGCAGTTCAGTGTCACTGTGTAGACACCAGGAGGAGTGTGAAGCAGGTCAATGTCACTGTGTAGAGACCAGGAGGAGTGTGAAGCAGATCAGCATCACTGTGAAGAGACCGGGAGGAGCGTGAAACAGGTCAGTATCATGTGAAGAGACACAGAGGGTGATGAAGCAGATCAGCGTCAGTGTGTAGAGACCAGGAGGAGTGTGGAGCAGGTCAGCGTCACTGTGAAGATACAGGGGGTTGTGTGAAGCAGGTCAGCATCACTGTGAAGAGATGGAAAGGAGGATGAAGCAGGTCAGCGTCATTGTGAAGAGACGGGAAGGAGTGTGAAGCAGGTAAGCGTCACCGTGAAGAGACCAGGAGTACTGTGAAGCAGGTCAGTATCACTGTGAAGAGGCAGAGAGGGGAATGAAGCAGATCAGCGTCACTGTGTAGAGACCAGGAGGAGTGTGAAGCAGGTCAGCATCACTTTGAAGAGACGGGAAGGAGTGTGAAGCAGGTCAGCGTCACCGTGAGGAGACCGGGAGGAGTGTGAAGCAGATCAGCGTCACTGTGAAGAGACCGGGAGGAGCGTGAAACAGGTCAGTATCATGTGAAGAGACAGAGAGGGGGATGAAGCAGATCGGCGTCACTGTGTAGAGACCAGGAGGAGTGTGAAGCAGGTCAGCGTCACTGTGAAGAGACAGTGAGGATCGTGAAGCAGGTCAGTGTCACTGTGAAGAGACAGGGAGGAGTGTGAAGCAGGTCATCCTCACTGTGAAGTTACCGGCGGTTGTGTGAAGCAGGGCAGCATCACTCTGAAGAGATGGAGAGGAGGATGAAGCAGGTCAGCGTCACTGTGAAGAGACGGGAAGGAGTGTGAAGCAGGTAAGCGTCACCGTGAAGAGACCGGGAGTAGTGTGAAGCAGGTCAGCGTCACTGTGAAGAGACCAGGAGGAGCGTGAAGCGGGTCAGTATCACTGTGAAGAGGCAGAAAGGGGGATGAAGCAGTTCAGTGTCACTGTGTAGAGACCAGGAGGAGTGTGAAGCAGGTCAATGTCACTGTGTAGAGACCAGGAGGAGTGTGAAGCAGGTCAGTGTCACTGTGAAGAGTCGGGTAGTAGTGTGAAGCTGGTCATCCCCACTGTGAAGATACCGGGAGCAGTGTGAAGCAGGTCATCCTCACTGTGAGGATACCGGGGGTAGTGTGAAGCAGGTCAGCGTCACTGTGAAGCGACCGGGAGGAGCGTGAAACAGGTGAGTATCACTGTGAAGAGTTAGAGAGGGGGATGAAGTAGATCAGCGTCACTGTGTAGAGACCAGGAGGAGTGTGAAGCAGGTCAGCATCACTTTGAAGAGACGGGAAGGAGTGTGAAGCAGGTCAGCGTCACCGTGAGGAGACCGGGAGGAGTGTGAAGCAGATCAGCGTCACTGTGAAGAGACCGGGAGGAGCGTGAAACAGGTCAGTATCATGTGAAGAGACAGAGAGGGGGATGAAGCAGATCAGCGTCAGTGTGTAGAGACCAGGAGGAGTGTGGAGCAGGTCAGCTTCACTGTGAAGATACAGGGGGTTGTGTGAAGCAGGTCAGCATCACTGTGAAGAGATGGAAAGGAGGATGAAGCAGGTCAGCGTCATTGTGAAGAGACGGGAAGGAGTGTGAAGCAGGTAAGCGTCACCGTGAAGAGACCAGGAGTACTGTGAAGCAGGTCAGTATCACTGTGAAGAGGCAGAGAGGGGAATGAAGCAGATCAGCGTCACTGTGTAGAGACCAGGAGGAGTGTGAAGCAGGTCAGCATCACTTTGAAGAGACGGGAAGGAGTGTGAAGCAGGTCAGCGTCACCGTGAGGAGACCGGGAGGAGTGTGAAGTAGATCAGCGTCACTGTGAAGAGACCGGGAGGAGCGTGAAACAGGTCAGTATCATGTGAAGAGACAGAGAGGGGGATGAAGCAGATCGGCGTCACTGTGTAGAGACCAGGAGGAGTGTGAAGCAGGTCAGCGTCACTGTGAAGAGACAGTGAGGATCGTGAAGCAGGTCAGTGTCACTGTGAAGAGACTGGGAGGAGTGTGAAGCAGGTCAGTATCACAGTGAAGAGACAGGGAGGAGTGTGAAGCAGGTCATCCTCACTGTGAAGTTACCAGCGATTGTGTGAAGCAGGGCAGCATCACTGTGAAGAGATGGAGAGGAGGATGAAGCAGGTCAGCGTCACTGTGAAGAGACGGGAAGGAGTGTGAAGCAGGTAAGCGTCACCGTGAAGAGACCGGGAGTAGTGTGAAGCAGGTCAGCGTCACTGTGAAGAGACCGGGAGGAGCGTGAAGCGGGTCAGTATCACTGTGAAGAGGCAGAAAGGGGGATGAAGCAGTTCAGTGTCACTGTGTAGAGACCAGGAGGAGTGTGAAGCAGGTCAATGTCACTGTGTAGAGACCAGGAGGAGTGTGAAGCAGGTCAGTGTCACTGTGAAGAGTCGGGTAGTAGTGTGAAGCTGGTCATCCCCACTGTGAAGATACCGGGAGCAGCGTGAAGCAGGTCATCCTCACTGTGAAGATACCGGGGGTAGTGTGAAGCAGGTCAGCGTCACTGTGAAGCGACCGGGAGGAGCGTGAAACAGGTGAGTATCACTGTGAAGAGTTAGAGAGGGGGATGAAGTAGATCAGCGTCACTGTGTAGAGACCAGGAGGAGTGTGAAGCAGGTCAGCGTCACTGTGTAGAGACCAGGAGGAGTGTGAAGCAGGTCAGCGTCACTGTGAAGAGACAGTGAGGATCGTGAAGCAGGTCAGCGTTACTGTGAAGAGACTGGGAGGAGTGTGAAGCAGGTCATCCTCACTGTGAAGATACCGGGGGTAGTGTGAAGCAGGTCAGCATCACTGTGAAGAGACGGGAAGGAATGTGAAGCAGGTAAGCGTCACCGTGAAGAGACCGGGAGTAGTGTGAAGCAGGTCAGCGTCACTGTGAAGAGACCAGGAGGAGCGTGAAACAGGTCAGTATCACTTTGAAGAGGCAGAGAGGGGGATGAAGCAGATCAGCGTCACTGTGTAGAGACCAGGAGGACTGTGAAGCAGGTCAGCGTCAGTGTGAAGAGACTGGGAGGAGTGTGAAGCAGGTCAGGATCACAGTGAGGAGACCAGGAGGAGTGTGAAGCAGGTCAGCGTCAATGTGTAGAGACCAGGAGGAATGTGAAGCAGGTCAGCGTCACTGTGAAGGGACAGTGAGGATCGTGAAGCAGGTCAGCGTCACTGTGTAGAGACCAGGAGGACTGTGAAGCCAGTCAGCATCACTGTAAAGATATGGGGAGGAGTGTGAAGCAGTTCAGCATCACTGTAAAGAGACCGAGAGGACTGTGAAGCAGGTCAGCATCACTGTAAAGAGATGGGGAGGACTGTGAAGCATGTCAGCATCACTGTAAAGAGATGGGGAAGAGTGTGAAGCAGGTCAGCATCTTTGCGAAGAGACTGGGAGGAGAGTGAACCTGGTCAGGATCACTGTGAAGAGACGGGTAGGAATGTGAAGCCGGTCATCCCCACTGTGAAGATACCGGGAGCAGAGTGAAGTAGGTCATTCCCACTGTGAAGATACCGGGAGCAGTGTGAAGCAGGTCAGCACCACTGTAAAGAGACGGAGAGGAGGATGAAGCAGGTCAGCGTCACTGTGAAGAGACGGGAAGAAGTGTGAAGCAGGTCATTCTCACCTTGAAGAGACCGGGAGTAGTGTGAAGCAGGTCAGCGTCACTGTGAAGAGACCGGGAGGAGTGTGAATCCGGTCAGGATCACTGTGAAGAGACAGGGAGGAGCGTGAAACAGGTCAGTATCACGGTGAAGAGGCAGAGAGGGGGATGAAGCAGATCAGCGTCACTGTGTAGAGACCAGGAGGAGTGTGAAGCAGGTCAGCGTCACTGTGAAGAGACAGTGAGGATCGTGAAGCAGGTCAGTGTCACTGTGAAGAGACTGGGAGGAGTGTGAAGCAGGTCAGGATCACTGTGAAGAGATAGGGAGGAGTGTGAAGCAGGTCATCCTCACTGTGAAGATACCGGGGGTTGTGTGAAGCAGGTCAGCATCAGTGTGAAGAGATGGAAAGGAGGATGAAGCAGGTCAGCGTCACTGTGAAGAGACGGTAAGGAGTGTGAAGCAGGTCATTCTCACCGTGAAGAGACCAGGAGGAGCGTGAAACATTTCAGTATCACTGTGAAGAGGCAGAGAGGGGGATGAAGCAGTTCAGTGTCACTGAGTAGAGACCTGGAGGAGTGTGAAGCAGGTCAGTGTCACGGTTTAGAGACCAGGAGGAGTGTGAAGCAGGTCAGTGTCACTGTGAAGAGTCGGGTAGGAGTGTGAAGCAGGTCATCCCCACTGTGAAGATACCGGGAGCAGTGTGAAGCAGGTCATCCTCACTGTGAAGATACCGGGGGTAGTGTGAAGCAGGTCAGCGTCCCTGTGAAGAGACCGGGAGGAGCGTGAAACAGGTGAGTATCACTGTGAAGAGGCAGAGAGGGGTATGAATCAGATCAGCGTCACAGTGTAGACACCAGGAAGAGTGTGAAGCAGGTCAGCGTCACTGTGTAGAGACCAGGAGGAGTGTGAAGCAGGTCAGCGTCCCTGTGAAGAGACTGGGAGGAGTGTGAAGCAGGTCAGGATATTTGTGAGGAGACCGGGAGGAGTTGAAACAGGTCAGCGTCAATGTGTAGAGACCAGAAGGAGTGTGAAGCACGTCAGCGTCACTGTGAGGAGACTGGGAGGAGTGTGAAGCAGGTCAGGATCACTGTGAAGAGACAAGGAGGAGTGTGAAGCAGGTCATCCTCACTGTGAAGATACGGGGGGTTGTGTGAAGCAGGTCAGCATCACTGTGAAGAGATGGAGGGGAGGATGAAGCAGGTCAGCGTCACTGTGAAGAGACGGGAAGGAGTGTGAAGTAGGCAAGCGTCACCGTGAAGAGACTGGGACGAGCGTGAAACAGGTCAGTATCACTGTGAAGAGGCAGAGAGGCGGATGAAGCAGATCAGCGTCACTGTGTAGAGACCATGAGGAGTGTGAAGCAGGTCAGTCTCACTGTGAAGAGACAGTGAGGATCGTGAAGCAGGTCAGTGTCACTGTGAAGAGACAGGGAGGAGTGTGAAGCAGGTCATCCTCACTGTGAAGTTACCGGCGGTTGTGTGAAGCAGGGCAGCATCACTGTGAAGAGATGGAGAGGAGGATGAAGCAGGTCAGCGTCACTGTGAAGAGACGGGAAGGAGTGTGAAGCAGGTCAGCGTCACTGTGAAGAGACCGGGAGGAGCGTGAAGCGGGTCAGTATCACTGTGAAGAGGCAGAAAGGGGGATGAAGCAGTTCAGTGTCACTGTGTAGAGACCAGGAGGAGTGTGAAGCAGGTCAATGTCACTGTGTAGAGACCAGGAGGAGTTTGAAGCAGGTCAGTGTCACTGTGAAGAGTCGGGTAGTAGTGTGAAGCTGGTCATCCCCACTGTGAAGATACCGGGAGCAGTGTGAAGCAGGTCATCCTCACTGTGAGGATACCGGGGGTAGTGTGAAGCAGGTCAGCGTCACTGTGAAGCGACCGGGAGGAGCGTGAAACAGGTGAGTATCACTGTGAAGAGTTAGAGAGGGGGTTAAGCTAGATCAGCGTCACTGTGTAGAGACCAGGAGGAGTGTGAAGCAGGTCAGCATCACTTTGAAGAGACGGGGAGGAGTGTGAAGCAGGTCAGCGTCACCGTGAGGAGACCGGGAGGAGTGTGAAGCAGATCAGCGTCACTGTGAAGAGACCGGGAGGAGCGTGAAAAAGGTCAGTATCATGTGAAGAGACAGAGAGGGGGATGAAGCAGATCAGCGTCAGTGTGTAGAGACCAGGAGGAGTGTGGAGCAAGTCAGCTTCACTGTGAAGATACAGGGGGTTGTGTGAAGCAGGTCAGCATCACTGTGAAGAGATGGAAAGGAGGATGAAGCAGGTCAGTGTCATTGTGAAGAGACGGGAAGGAGTGTGAAGCAGGTAAGCGTCACCGTGAAGAGACCAGGAGTACTGTGAAGCAGGTCAGTATCACTGTGAAGAGGCAGAGAGGGGAATGAAGCAGATCAGCGTCACTGTGTAGAGACCAGGAGGAGTGTGAAGCAGGTCAGCATCACTTTGAAGAGACGGGAAGGAGTGTGAAGCAGGTCAGCGTCACCGTGAGGAGACCGGGAGGAGTGTGAAGTAGATCAGCGTCACTGTGAAGAGACCGGGAGGAGCGTGAAACAGGTCAGTATCATGTGAAGAGGCAGAGAGGGGGATGAAGCAGATCAGCGTCACTGTGTAGAGACCAGGAGGAGTGTCAAGCAGGTCAGCATCACTTTGAAGAGACGGGAAGGAGTGTGAAACAGGTCAGCGTCACCGTGAGGAGACCGGGAGGAGTGTGAAGTAGATCAGCGTCACTCTGAAGAGACCGGGAGGAGCGTGAAACAGGTCAGTATCATGTGAAGAGGCAGAGGGGGGGATGAAGCAGATCGGCGTCACTGTGTAGAGACCAGGAGGAGTGTGAAGCAGGTCAGCGTCACTGTGAAGAGACAGTGAGGATCGTGAAGCAGGTCAGTGTCACTGTGAAGAGACTGGGAGGAGTGTGAAGCAGGTCAGTATCACAGTGAAGAGACAGGGAGGAGTGTGAAGCAGGTCATCCTCACTGTGAAGTTACCAGCGATTGTGTGAAGCAGGGCAGCATCACTGTGAAGAGATGGAGAGGAGGATGAAGCAGGTCAGCGTCACTGTGAAGAGACGGGAAGGAGTGTGAAGCAGGTAAGCGTCACCGTGAAGAGACCGGGAGTAGTGTGAAGCAGGTCAGCGTCACTGTGAAGAGACCGGGAGGAGCGTGAAGCGGGTCAGTATCACTGTGAAGAGGCAGAAAGGGGGATGAAGCAGTTCAGTGTCACTGTGTAGAGACCAGGAGGAGTGTGAAGCAGGTCAATGTCACTGTGTAGAGACCAGGAGGAGTGTGAAGCAGGTCAGTGTCACTGTGAAGAGTCGGGTAGTAGTGTGAAGCTGGTCATCCCCACTGTGAAGATACCGGGAGCAGCGTGAAGCAGGTCATCCTCACTGTGAAGATACCGGGGGTAGTGTGAAGCAGGTCAGCGTCACTGTGAAGCGACCGGGAGGAGCGTGAAACAGGTGAGTATCACTGTGAAGAGTTAGAGAGGGGGATGAAGCAGATCAGCGTCACTGTGTAGAGACCAGGAGGAGTGTGAAGCAGGTCAGCGTCACTGTGTAGAGACCAGGAGGAGTGTGAAGCAGGTCAGCGTCACTGTGAAGAGACAGTGAGGATCGTGAAGCAGGTCAGCGTTACTGTGAAGAGACTGGGAGGAGTGTGAAGCAGGTCATCCTCACTGTGAAGATACCGGGGGTAGTGTGAAGCAGGTCAGCATCACTGTGAAGAGACGGGAAGGAGTGTGAAGCAGGTAAGCGTCACCGTGAAGAGACCGGGAGTAGTGTGAAGCAGGTCAGCGTCACTGTGAAGAGACCAGGAGGAGCGTGAAACAGGTCAGTATCACTTTGAAGAGGCAGAGAGGGGGATGAAGCAGATCAGCGTCAATGTGTAGAGACCAGGAGGAATGTGAAGCAGGTCAGCGTCACTGTGAAGTGACAGTGAGGATCGTGAAGCAGGTCAGCGTCACTGTGTAGAGACCAGGAGGACTGTGAAGCCAGTCAGCATCACTGTAAAGATATGGGGAGGAGTGTGAAGCAGTTCAGCATCACTGTAAAGAGACCGAGAGGACTGTGAAGCAGGTCAGCATCACTGTAAAGAGATGGGGAGGACTGTGAAGCATGTCAGCATCACTGTAAAGAGATGGGGAAGAGTGTGAAGCAGGTCAGCATCTTTGCGAAGAGACTGGGAGGAGAGTGAACCTGGTCAGGATCACTGTGAAGAGACGGGTAGGAGTGTGAAGCCGGTCATCCCCACTGTGAAGATACCGGGAGCAGAGTGAAGTAGGTCATTCCCACTGTGAAGATACCGGGAGCAGTGTGAAGCAGGTCAGCACCACTGTAAAGAGACGGAGAGGAGGATGAAGCAGGTCAGCGTCACTGTGAAGAGACGGGAAGAAGTGTGAAGCAGGTCATTCTCACCTTGAAGAGACCGGGAGTAGTATGAAGCAGGTCAGCGTCACTATGAAGAGACTGGGAGGAGTGTGAAGCAGGTCAGGATCACTGTGAAGAGACAGGGAGGAGCGTGAAACAGGTCAGTATCACGGTGAAGAGGCAGAGAGGGGGATGAAGCAGATCAGCGTCACTGTGTAGAGACCAGGAGGAGTGTGAAGCAGGTCAACGTCACTGTGAAGAGACAGTGAGGATCGTGAAGCAGGTCAGTGTCACTGTGAAGAGACTGGGAGGAGTGTGAAGCAGGTCAGGATCACTGCGAAGAGATAGGGAGTAGTGTGAAGCAGGTCATCCTCACTGTGAAGATACCGGGGGTTGTGTGAAGCAGGTCAGCATCAGTGTGAAGAGATGGAAAGGAGGATGAAGCAGGTCAGCGTCACTGTGAAGAGACGGTAAGGAGTGTGAAGCAGGTCATTCTCACCGTGAAGAGACCAGGAGGAGCGTGAAACATTTCAGTATCACTGTGAAGAGGCAGAGAGGGGGATGAAGCAGTTCAGTGTCACTGAGTAGAGACCTGGAGGAGTGTGAAGCAGGTCAGTGTCACGGTTTAGAGACCAGGAGGAGTGTGAAGCAGGTCAGTGTCACTGTGAAGAGTCGGGTAGGAGTGTGAAGCAGGTCATCCCCACTGTGAAGATACCGGGAGCAGTGTGAAGCAGGTCATCCTCACTGTGAAGATACCGGGGGTAGTGTGAAGCAGGTCAGCGTCCCTGTGAAGAGACCGGGAGGAGCGTGAAACAGGTGAGTATCACTGTGAAGAGGCAGAGAGGGGTATGAATCAGATCAGCGTCACAGTGTAGACACCAGGAAGAGTGTGAAGCAGGTCAGCGTCACTGTGTAGAGACCAGGAGGAGTGTGAAGCAGGTCAGCGTCCCTGTGAAGAGACTGGGAGGAGTGTGAAGCAGGTCAGGATATTTGTGAGGAGACCGGGAGGAGTTGAAACAGGTCAGCGTCAATGTGTAGAGACCAGAAGGAGTGTGAAGCACGTCAGCGTCACTGTGAAGAGACTGGGAGGAGTGTGAAGCAGGTCAGGATCACTGTGAAGAGACAAGGAGGAGTGTGAAGCAGGTCATCCTCACTGTGAAGATACGGGGGGTTGTGTGAAGCAGGTCAGCATCACTGTGAAGAGATGGAGAGGAGGATGAAGCAGGTCAGCGTCACTGTGAAGAGACGGGAAGGAGTGTGAAGCAGGTAAGCGTCACCGTGAAGAGACTGGGACGAGCGTGAAACAGGTCAGTATCACTGTGAAGAGGCAGAGAGGCGGATGAAGCAGATCAGCGTCACTGTGTAGAGACCAGGAGGAGTGTGAAGCAGGTCAGCGACACTGTGAAGAGACGGAGAGGAGAATGAAGCAGTTCAGCGTCACTGTGAAGCGACGGGAAGGAGTGTGAAGCAGGTCATTCTCACCATGAAGAGACCGGGAGTAGTATGAATCAGGTCAGCGTCACTGTGAAGGGACCGGGAGGAGCATGAAACAGGTCAGTATCACTGTGAAGAGGCAGAGAGGGGATGAAGCAGTTCAGTGTCACTGTGTAGAGACCAGGAGGAGTGTGAAGCAGGTCAGTGTCACTGTGTAGAGACCAGGAGAAGTGTGAAGCAGGTCAGTGTCACTGTGAAGTGTCGGGTAGGAGTGCGAAGCAGGTCATCCTCACTGTGAAGATACCGGGGGTTGTGTGAAGCAGGTCAGCATCACTGTGAAGAGACGGAGAGGAGGATGAAGCAGGTCAGCGTCACTGTGAAGAGACGGGAAGAAGTGTGAAGCAGGTAAGCGTCACCGTGAAGAGACCGGGAGTAGTGTGAAGCAGGTCAGCGTCACTGTGAAGAGACCGGGAGGAGCGTGAAGCGGGTCAGTATCACTGTGAAGAGGCAGAAAGGGGGATGAAGCAGTTCAGTGTCACTGTGTAGACACCAGGAGGAGTGTGAAGCAGGTCAATGTCACTGTGTAGAGACCAGGAGGAGTGTGAAGCAGATCAGCGTCACTGTGAAGAGACCGGGAGGAGCGTGAAACAGGTCAGTATCATGTGAAGAGACACAGAGGGTGATGAAGCAGATCAGCGTCAGTGTGTAGAGACCAGGAGGAGTGTGGAGCAGGTCAGCGTCACTGTGAAGATACAGGGGGTTGTGTGAAGCAGGTCAGCATCACTGTGAAGAGATGGAAAGGAGGATGAAGCAGGTCAGCGTCATTGTGAAGAGACGGGAAGGAGTGTGAAGCAGGTAAGCGTCACCGTGAAGAGACCAGGAGTACTGTGAAGCAGGTCAGTATCACTGTGAAGAGGCAGAGAGGGGAATGAAGCAGATCAGCGTCACTGTGTAGAGACCAGGAGGAGTGTGAAGCAGGTCAGCATCACTTTGAAGAGACGGGAAGGAGTGTGAAGCAGGTCAGCGTCACCGTGAGGAGACCGGGAGGAGTGTGAAGCAGATCAGCGTCACTGTGAAGAGACCGGGAGGAGCGTGAAACAGGTCAGTATCATGTGAAGAGACAGAGAGGGGGATGAAGCAGATCGGCGTCACTGTGTAGAGACCAGGAGGAGTGTGAAGCAGGTCAGCGTCACTGTGAAGAGACAGTGAGGATCGTGAAGCAGGTCAGTGTCACTGTGAAGAGACAGGGAGGAGTGTGAAGCAGGTCATCCTCACTGTGAAGTTACTCGCGGTTGTGTGAAGCAGGGCAGCATCACTCTGAAGAGATGGAGAGGAGGATGAAGCAGGTCAGCGTCACTGTGAAGAGACGGGAAGGAGTGTGAAGCAGGTAAGCGTCACCGTGAAGAGACCGGGAGTAGTGTGAAGCAGGTCAGCGTCACTGTGAAGAGACCGGGAGGAGCGTGAAGCGGGTCAGTATCACTGTGAAGAGGCAGAAAGGGGGATGAAGCAGTTCAGTGTCACTGTGTAGAGAACAGGAGGAGTGTGAAGCAGGTCAATGTCACTGTGTAGAGACCAGGAGGAGTGTGAAGCAGGTCAGTGTCACTGTGAAGAGTCGGGTAGTAGTGTGAAGCTGGTCATCCCCACTGTGAAGATACCGGGAGCAGTGTGAAGCAGGTCATCCTCACTGTGAGGATACCGGGGGTAGTGTGAAGCAGGTCAGCGTCGCTGTGAAGCGACCGGGAGGAGCGTGAAACAGGTGAGTATCACTGTGAAGAGTTAGAGAGGGGGATGAAGTAGATCAGCGTCACTGTGTAGAGACCAGGAGGAGTGTGAAGCAGGTCAGCATCACTTTGAAGAGACGGGAAGGAGTGTGAAGCAGGTCAGCGTCACCGTGAGGAGACCGGGAGGAGTGTGAAGCAGATCAGCGTCACTGTGAAGAGACCGGGAGGAGCGTGAAACAGGTCAGTATCATGTGAAGAGACAGAGAGGGGGATGAAGCAGATCAGCGTCAGTGTGTAGAGACCAGGAGGAGTGTGGAGCAGGTCAGCTTCACTGTGAAGATACAGGGGGTTGTGTGAAGCAGGTCAGCATCACTGTGAAGAGATGGAAAGGAGGATGAAGCAGGTCAGCGTCATTGTGAAGAGACGGGAAGGAGTGTGAAGCAGGTAAGCGTCACCGTGAAGAGACCAGGAGTACTGTGAAGCAGGTCAGTATCACTGTGAAGAGGCAGAGAGGGGAATGAAGCAGATCAGCGTCACTGTGTAGAGACCAGGAGGAGTGTGAAGCAGGTCAGCATCACTTTGAAGAGACGGGAAGGAGTGTGAAGCAGGTCAGCGTCACCGTGAGGAGACCGGGAGGAGTGTGAAGTAGATCAGCGTCACTGTGAAGAGACCGGGAGGAGCGTGAAACAGGTCAGTATCATGTGAAGAGGCAGAGAGGGGGATGAAGCAGATCGGCGTCACTGTGTAGAGACCAGGAGGAGTGTGAAGCAGGTCAGCGTCACTGTGAAGAGACAGTGAGGATCGTGAAGCAGGTCAGTGTCACTGTGAAGAGACTGGGAGGAGTGTGAAGCAGGTCAGTATCACAGTGAAGAGACAGGGAGGAGTGTGAAGCAGGTCATCCTCACTGTGAAGTTACCAGCGATTGTGTGAAGCAGGGCAGCATCACTGTGAAGAGATGGAGAGGAGGATGAAGCAGGTCAGCGTCACTGTGAAGAGACGGGAAGGAGTGTGAAGCAGGTAAGCGTCACCGTGAAGAGACCGGGAGTAGTGTGAAGCAGGTCAGCGTCACTGTGAAGAGACCGGGAGGAGCGTGAAGCGGGTCAGTATCACTGTGAAGAGGCAGAAAGGGGGATGAAGCAGTTCAGTGTCACTGTGTAGAGACCAGGAGGAGTGTGAAGCAGGTCAATGTCACTGTGTAGAGACCAGGAGGAGTGTGAAGCAGGTCAGTGTCACTGTGAAGAGTCGGGTAGTAGTGTGAAGCTGGTCATCCCCACAGTGAAGATACCGGGAGCAGCGTGAAGCAGGTCATCCTCACTGTGAAGATACCGGGGGTAGTGTGAAGCAGGTCAGCGTCACTGTGAAGCGACCGGGAGGAGCGTGAAACAGGTGAGTATCACTGTGAAGAGTTAGAGAGGGGGATGAAGCAGATCAGCGTCACTGTGTAGAGACCAGGAGGAGTGTGAAGCAGGTCAGCGTCACTGTGTAGAGACCAGGAGGAGTGTGAAGCAGGTCAGCGTCACTGTGAAGAGACAGTGAGGATCGTGAAGCAGGTCAGCGTTACTGTGAAGAGACTGGGAGGAGTGTGAAGTAGGTCATCCTCACTGTGAAGATACCGGGGGTTGTGTGAAGCAGGTCAGCATCACTGTGAAGAGACGGGAAGGAGTGTGAAGCAGGTAAGCGTCACCGTGAAGAGACCGGGAGTAGTGTGAAGCAGGTCAGCGTCACTGTGAAGAGACCAGGAGGAGCGTGAAACAGGTCAGTATCACTTTGAAGAGGCAGAGAGGGGGATGAAGCAGATCAGCGTCACTGTGTAGAGACCAGGAGGACTGTGAAGCAGGTCAGCGTCAGTGTGAAGAGACTGGGAGGAGTGTGAAGCAGGTCAGGATCACAGTGAGGAGACCAGGAGGAGTGTGAAGCAGGTCAGCGTCAATGTGTAGAGACCAGGAGGAATGTGAAGCAGGTCAGCGTCACTGTGAAGGGACAGTGAGGATCGTGAAGCAGGTCAGCGTCACTGTGTAGAGACCAGGAGGACTGTGAAGCTAGTCAGCATCACTGTAAAGATATGGGGAGGAGTGTGAAGCAGTTCAGCATCACTGTAAAGAGACCGAGAGGACTGTGAAGCAGGTCAGCATCACTGTAAAGAGATGGGGAGGACTGTGAAGCATGTCTGCATCACTGTAAAGAGATGGGGAAGAGTGTGAAGCAGGTCAGCATCTTTGCGAAGAGACTGGGAGGAGAGTGAACCTGGTCAGGATCACTGTGAAGAGACGGGTAGGAGTGTGAAGCCGGTCATCCCCACTGTGAAGATACCGGGAGCAGAGTGAAGTAGGTCATTCCCACTGTGAAGATACCGGGAGCAGTGTGAAGCAGGTCAGCACCACTGTAAAGAGATGGAGAGGAGGATGAAGCAGGTCAGCGTCACTGTGAAGAGACGGGAAGAAGTGTGAAGCAGGTCATTCTCACCTTGAAGAGACCGGGAGTAGTGTGAAGCAGGTCAGCGTCACTGTGAAGAGACCGGGAGGAGTGTGAAGCAGGTCAGGATCACTGTGAAGAGACAGGGAGGAGCGTGAAACAGGTCAGTATCACGGTGAAGAGGCAGAGAGGGGGATGAAGCAGATCAGCGTCACTGTGTAGAGACCCGGAGGAGTGTGAAGCAGGTTAGCATCACTGTGTAGACACCAGGAGGAGTGTGAAGCAGGTCAACGTCACTGTGAAGAGACAGTGAGGATCGTGAAGCAGGTCAGTGTCACTGTGAAGAGACTGGGAGGAGTGTGAAGCAGGTCAGGATCACTGTGAAGAGATAGGGAGGAGTGTGAAGCAGGTCATCCTCACTGTGAAGATACCGGGGGTTGTGTGAAGCAGGTCAGCATCAGTGTGAAGAGATGGAAAGGAGGATGAAGCAGGTCAGCGTCACTGTGAAGAGACGGTAAGGAGTGTGAAGCAGGTCATTCTCACCGTGAAGAGACCAGGAGGAGCGTGAAACATTTCAGTATCACTGTGAAGAGGCAGAGAGGGGGATGAAGCAGTTCAGTGTCACTGAGTAGAGACCTGGAGGAGTGTGAAGCAGGTCAGTGTCACGGTTTAGAGACCAGGAGGAGTGTGAAGCAGGTCAGTGTCACTGTGAAGAGTCGGGTAGGAGTGTGAAGCAGGTCATCCCCACTGTGAAGATACCGGGAGCAGTGTGAAGCAGGTCATCCTCACTGTGAAGATACCGGGGGTAGTGTGAAGCAGGTCAGCGTCCCTGTGAAGAGACCGGGAGGAGCGTGAAACAGGTGAGTATCACTGTGAAGAGGCAGAGAGGGGTATGAATCAGATCAGCGTCACAGTGTAGACACCAGGAAGAGTGTGAAGCAGGTCAGCGTCACTGTGTAGAGACCAGGAGGAGTGTGAAGCAGGTCAGCGTCCCTGTGAAGAGACTGGGAGGAGTGTGAAGCAGGTCAGGATATTTGTGAGGAGACCGGGAGGAGTTGAAACAGGTCAGCGTCAATGTGTAGAAACCAGAAGGAGTGTGAAGCACGTCAGCGTCACTGTGAAGAGACTGGGAGGAGTGTGAAGCAGGTCAGGATCACTGTGAAGAGACAAGGAGGAGTGTGAAGCAGGTCATCCTCACTGTGAAGATACGGGGGGTTGTGTGAAGCAGGTCAGCATCACTGTGAAGAGATGGAGAGGAGGATGAAGCAGGTCAGCGTCACTGTGAAGAGACGGGAAGGAGTGTGAAGCAGGTAAGCGTCACCGTGAAGAGACTGGGACGAGCGTGAAACAGGTCAGTATCACTGTGAAGAGGCAGAGAGGCGGATGAAGCAGATCAGCGTCACTGTGTAGAGACCAGGAGGAGTGTGAAGCAGGTCAGCGACACTGTGAAGAGACGGAGAGGAGAATGAAGCAGTTCAGCGTCACTGTGAAGCGACGGGAAGGAGTGTGAAGCAGGTCATTCTCACCATGAAGAGACCGGGAGTAGTATAAAGCAGGTCAGCGTCACTGTGAAGGGACCGGAAGGAGCATGAAACAGGTCAGTATCACTGTGAAGAGGCAGAGAGGGGATGAAGCAGTTCAGTGTCACTGTGTAGAGACCAGGAGGAGTGTGAAGCAGGTCAGTGTCACTGTGTAGAGACCAGGAGAAGTGTGAAGCAGGTCAGTGTCACTGTGAAGTGTCGGGTAGGAGTGTGAAGCAGGTCATCCTCACTGTGAAGATACCAGGGGTTGTGTGAAGCAGGTCAGCATCACTGTGAAGAGACGGAGAGGAGGATGAAGCAGGTCAGCGTCACTGTGAAGAGACGGGAAGAAGTGTGAAGCAGGTAAGCGTCACCGTGAAGAGACCAGGAGTAGTGTGAAGCAGGTCAGCGTCACTGTGAAGAGACCGGGAGGAGCGTGAAGCGGGTCAGTATCACTGTGAAGAGGCAGAAAGGGGGATGAAGCAGTTCAGTGTCACTGTGTAGACACCAGGAGGAGTGTGAAGCAGGTCAATGTCACTGTGTAGAGACCAGGAGGAGTGTGAAGCAGGTCAGGGTCACTGTGAAGAGTCGGGTAGTAGTGTGAAGCTGGTCATCCCCACTGTGAAGATACCGGGAGCAGTGTGAAGCAGGTCATCCTCACTGTGAAGATACCGGGGGTAGTGTGAAGCAGGTCAGCGTCACTGTGAAGCGACCGGGAGGAGCATGAAACAGGTGAGTATCACTGTGAAGAGTTAGAGAGGGGGATGAAGTAGATCAGCGTCACTGTGTAGAGACCAGGAGGAGTGTGAAGCAGGTCAGCGTCACTGTGTAGAGACCAGGAGTACTGTGAAGCAGGTCAGTATCACTGTGAAGAGGCAGAGAGGGGGATGAAGCAGATCAGCGTCACTGTGTAGAGACCAGGAGGACTGTGAAGCAGGTCAGCGTCAGTGTGAAGAGACTGGGAGGAGTGTGAAGCAGGTCAGGATCACAGTGAGGAGATCAGGAGGAGTGTGAAGCAGGTCAGCGTCAATGTGTAGAGACCAGGAGGAGTGTGAAGCAGGTCAGCGTCACTGTGAAGGGACAGTGAGGATCGTGAAGCAGGCCAGCGTCACTGTGTAGAGACCAGGAGGACTGTGAAGCCAGTCAGCATCACTGTAAAGAGATGGGGAGGAGTGTGAAGCAGTTCAGCATCACTGTAAAGAGACCGAGAGGAGAGTGAAGCAGGTCAGCATCACTTTAAAGAGATGGGGAGGACTGTGAAGCATGTCAGCATCACTAAAGAGATGGGGAGGAGTGTGAAGCAGGTCAGCATCTTTGTGAAGAGACTGGGAGGAGAGTGAACCTGGTCAGGATCACTGTGAAGAGACGGGTAGGAGTGTGAAGCCGGTCATCCCCACTGTGAAGATACCGGGAGCAGAGTGAAGTAGGTCATCCCCACTGTGAAGATACCGGGAGCAGTGTGAAGCAGGTCAGCACCACTGTAAAGAGATGGAGAGGAGGATGAAGCAGGTCAGCGTCACTGTGAAGAGACGGGAAGAAGCGTGAAGCAGGTCATTCTCACCTTGAAGAGACCGGGAGTAGTGTGAAGCAGGTCAGCGTCACTGTGAAGAGACCGGGAGGAGCGTGAAACAGGTCAGTATCACTGTGAAGAGGAAGAGAGGGGGATGAAGCAGTTCAGTGTCACTGTGTAGAGACCAGGAGGAGTGTGAATCAGGTCAGTGTCACTGTGAAGAGTCGGGTAGGAGTGTGAAGCAGGTCATCCGCACTGTGAAGATACCGGGAGCAGTGTCAAGCAGGTCATCCTCACTGTGAAGATACCGGGGGTAGTGTGAAGCAGGTCAGCGTCACTGTGAAGAGACCGGGAGGAGCGTGAAACATGTCAGTATAACTGTGAAGAGGTAGAGAGGGGGATGAAGCAGATCAGTGTCAATGTGTAGAGACCAGGAGGAGTGTGAAGCAGGTCAGCGTCACTGTGTAGACACCAGGAGGATTGTGAAGCAGGTCAACGTCACTGTGAAGAGACAGTGAGGATCCTGAAGCAGGTCAGTGTCACTGTGAAGAGACTGGGAGGAGTGTGAAGCAGGTCAGGATCACTGTGAAGAGATAGGGAGGAGTGTGAAGCAGGTCATCCTCACTGTGAAGAAACCGGGGGTTGTGTGAAGCAGGTCAGCATCAGTGTGAAGAGATGGAAAGGAGGATGAAGCAGGTCAGCGTCACTGTGAAGAGACGGTAAGGAGTGTGAAGCAGGTCATTCTCACCGTGAAGAGACCAGGAGGAGCGTGAAACATTTCAGTATCACTGTGAAGAGGCAGAGAGGGGGATGAAGCAGTTCAGTGTTACTGAGTAGAGACCAGGAGGAGTGTGAAGCAGGTCAGTGTCACGGTTTAGAGACCAGGAGGAGTGTGAAGCAGGTCAGTGTCACTGTGAAGAGTCGGGTAGGAGTGTGAAGCAGGTCATCCCCACTGTGAAGATACCGGGAGCAGTGTGAAGCAGGTCATCCTCACTGTGAAAATACCGGGGTTAGTGTGAAGCAGGTCAGCGTCACGGTGAAGCAAGCCGGGAGGAGCGTGAAACAGGTGAGTATCACTGTGAAGAGGTAGAGAGGGGGATGAAGCAGATCAGCGTCACTGTGTAGAGACCAGGAGGAGGGTGAAGCAGGTCAGCGTCACTGTGAAGAGACAGTGAGGATCGTGAAGCAGGTCAGCGTCACTGTGAAGAGACTGGGAGGAGTGTGAAGCAGGTCAGGATCACTGTGAAGAGACAGGGAGGAGTGTGAAGCAGGTCAGCGACACTGTGAAGAGACGGAGAGGAGAATGAAGCAGTTCAGCGTCACTGTGAAGCGACGGGAAGGAGTGTGAAGCAGGTCATTCTCACCATGAAGAGACCGGGAGTAGTATGAAGCAGGTCAGCGTCACTGTGAAGGGACCGGGAGGAGCATGAAACTGGTCAGTATCACTGTGAAGAGGCAGAGAGGGGATGAAGCAGTTCAGTGTCACTGTGTAGAGACCAGGAGGAGTGTGAAGCAGGTCAGTATCACTGTGTAGAGACCAGGAGAAGTGTGAAGCAGGTCAGTGTCACTGTGAAGTGTCGGGTAGGAGTGTGAAGCAGGTCATCCTCACTGTGAAGATACCGGGGGTTGTGTGAAGCAGGTCAGCATCACTGTGAAGAGACGGAGAGGAGGATGAAGCAGGTCAGCGTCATTGTGAAGAGACGGGAAGGAGTGTGTAGCAGGTAAGCGTCACCGTGAAGAGACCGGGAGTACTGTGAAGCCGGTCAGTATCACTGTGAAGAGGCAGAGAGGGGGATGAAGCAGATCAGCGTCACTGTGTAGAGACCAGGAGGAGTGTGAAGCAGGTCAGCATCACTTTGAAGAGACGGGAAGGAGTGTGAAGCAGGTAAGCGTCACCGTGAGGAGACCGGGAGTAGTGTGAAGCAGATCAGCGTCATTGTGAAGAGACCGGGAGGAGCGTCAAACAGGTCAGTATCACTGTGAAGAGGCAGAGAGGGGGATGAAGCAGATCAGCGTCACTGTGTAGAGACCAGGAGGAGTGTGAAGCAGGTCAGCTTCACTGTGAAGAGACAGTGAGGATCGTGAAGCAAGTCAGCGTCACTGTGAAGAGACTGGGAGGAGTGTGAAGCAGGTCAGTATCACAGTGAAGAGACAGGGAGGAGTGAGAAGCAGGTCATCCTCACTGTGAAGCTACCGGGGGTTGTGTGAAGCAGGGCAGCATCACTGTGAAGAAATGGAGAGGAGGATGAAGCAGGTCAGCGTCACTGTGAAGAGACGGGAAGGAGCGTGAAGTAGTTAAGCGTCACCGTGAAGAGACCGGGAGTAGTGTGAAGCAGGTCTGCATCACTGTGAAGAGACCGGGACGAGCGTGAAACAGGTCAGTATCACTGTGAAGAGGCAGAGAGGGGTATGAATCAGATCAGCGTCACAGTGTAGACACCAGGAGGAGTGTGAAGCAGGTCAGCGTCCCTGTGAAGAGACTGGAAGGAGTGTGAAGCAGGTCAGGATATTTGTGAGGAGACCGGGAGGAGTTGAAACAGGTCATCCTCACTGAGAAGATACGGGGGCTTGTGTGAAGCAGGTCAGCATCACTGTGAAGAGATGGAGAGGAGGATGAAGCAGGTCAGCGTCACTGTGAAGAGACGGGAAGGAGTGTGAAGCAGGTAAGCGTCACCGTGAAGAGACTGGGACGAGCGTGAAACAGGTCAGTATCACTGTGAAGAGGCAGAGAGGCGGATGAAGCAGATCAGCGTCACTGTGTAGAGACCAGGAGGAGTGTGAAGCAGGTCAGCGACACTGTGAAGAGACGGAGAGGAGAATGAAGCAGTTCAGCGTCACTGTGAAGCGACGGGAAAGAGTGTGAAGCAGGTCATTCTCACCATGAAGAGACCGGGAGTAGTATGAAGCAGGTCAGCGTCACTGTGAAGGGACCGGGAGGAGCATGAAACAGGTCAGTATCACTGTGAAGAGGCAGAGAGGGGATGAAGCAGTTCAGTGTCACTGTGTAGAGACCAGGAGGAGTGTGAAGCAGGTCAGTATCACTGTGTAGAGACCAGGAGAAGTGTGAAGCAGGTCAGTGTCACTGTGAAGTGTCGGGTAGGAGTGTGAAGCAGGTCATCCTCACTGTGAAGATACCGGGGGTTGTGTGAAGCAGGTCAGCATCACTGTGAAGAGACGGAGAGGAGGATGAAGCAGGTCAGCGTCACTGTGAAGAGACGGTAAGAAGTGTGAAGCAGGTAAGCGTCACCGTGAAGAGACCGGGAGTAGTGTGAAGCAGGTCAGCGTCACTGTGAAGAGACCGGGAGGAGCGTGAAACAGGTCAGTATCACTGTGAAGAGGCAGAGAGGGGGATGAAGCAGTACAGTGTCACTGTGTAGAGACCAGGAGGAGTGTGAACCAGGTCAATATCATTGTGTAGAGACCAGGAGGAGTGTGAAGCAGGTCAGTGTCACTGTGAAGAGTCGGGTATTAGTGTGAAGCTGGTCATCCCCACTGTGAAGATACTGGGAGCAGTTTGAAGCAGGTCATCCTCACTGTGAAAATACCGGGGGTAGTGTGAAGCAGGTCAGCCTCACTGTGAAGCAAGCCGGGAGGAGCGTGAAACAGGTGAGTATCACTGTGAAGAGGTAGAGAGGGGGATGAAGCAGATCAGCGTCACTGTGTAGAGACCAGGAGGAGTGTGGAGCAGGTCAGCGTCACTGTGAAGAGTCAGTGAGGATCGTGAAGCAGGTCAGCGTCACTGTGAAGAGTCTGGGAGGAGTGTGAAGCAGGTCAGGATCACTGTGAAGAGACAGGGAGGAGTGTGAAGCAGGTCATCCTCACTGTGAAGATACCGGGGGTTGTGTGAAGCAGGTCAGCATCACTGTGAAGAGATGGAAAGGAGGATGAAGCAGGTCAGCGTCATTGTGAAGAGACGGGAAGGAGTGTGTAGCAGATAAGCGTCACCGTGAAGAGACCGGGAGTACTGTGAAGCCGGTCAGTATCACTGTGAAGAGGCAGAGAGGGGGATGAAGCAGATCAGCGTCACTGTGTAGAGACCAGGAGGAGTGTGAAGCAGGTCAGCATCACTTTGAAGAGACGGGAAGGAGTGTGAAGCAGGTAAGCGTCACCGTGAGGAGACCGGTAGTAGTGTGAAGCAGATCAGCGTCACTGTGAAGAGACCGGGAGGAGCGTCAAACAGGTCAGTATCACTGTGAAGAGGCAGAGACGGGGATGAAGCAGATCAGCGTCACTGTGTAGAGACCAGGAGGAGTGTGAAGCAATCAGCGTCACTGTGAAGAGACAGTGAGGATCGTGAAGCAGGTCAGCGTCACTGTGAAGAGACTGGGAGGAGTGTGAAGCAGGTCAGTATCACAGTGAAGAGACAGGGAGGAGTGTGAAGCAGGTCATCCTCACTGTGAATCTACCGGGGGTTGTGTGAAGCAGGGCAGCATCACTGTGAAGAAATGGAGAGGAGGATGAAGCAGGTCAGCGTCACTGTGAAGAGACGGGAAGGAGTGTGAAGTAGTTAAGCGTCACCGTGAAGAGACCGGGAGTAGTGTGAAGCAGGTCTGCATCACTGTGAAGAGACCGGGACGAGCGTGAAACAGGTCAGTATCACTGTGAAGAGGCAGAGAGGGGTATGAATCAGATCAGCGTCACAGTGTAGACACCAGGAGGAGTGTGAAGCAGGTCAGCGTCCCTGTGAAGAGACTGGGAGGAGTGTGAAGCAGGTCAGGATATTTGTGAGGAGACCGGGAGGAGTTGAAACAGGTCAGCGTCAATGTGTAGAGACCAGAAGGAGTGTGAAGCACGTCAGCGTCACTGTGAAGAGACTGGGAGGAGTGTGAAGCAGGTCAGGATCACTGTGAAGAGACAAGGAGGAGTGTGAAGCAGGTCATCCTCACTGTGAAGATACGGGGGGTTGTGTGAAGCAGGTCAGCATCACTGTGAAGAGATGGAGAGGAAGATGAAGCAGGTCAGCGTCACTGTGAAGAGACGGGAAGGAGTGTGAAGCAGGTAAGCGTCACCGTGAAGAGACTGGGACGAGCGTGAAACAGGTCAGTATCACTGTGAAGAGGCAGAGAGGCGGATGAAGCAGATCAGCGTCACTGTGTAGAGACCAGGAGGAGTGTGAAGCAGGTCAGCGACACTGTGAAGAGACGGAGAGGAGAATGAAGCAGTTCAGCGTCACTGTGAAGCGACGGGAAGGAGTGTGAAGCAGGTCATTCTCACCATGAAGAGACCGGGAGTAGTATGAAGCAGGTCAGCGTCACTGTGAAGGGACCGGGAGGAGCATGAAACAGGTCAGTATCAATGTGAAGAGGCAGAGAGGGGATGAAGCAGTTCAGTGTCACTGTGTAGAGACCAGGAGGAGTGTAAAGCAGGTCAGTGTCACTGTGTAGAGACCAGGAGAACTGTGAAGCAGGTCAGTGTCACTGTGAAGTGTCGGGTAGGAGCGTGAAGCAGGTCATCCTCACTGTGAAGATACCGGGGGTTGTGTGAAGCAGGTCAGCATCACTGTGAAGAGACGGAGAGGAGGATGAAGCAGGTCAGCGTCACTGTGAAGAGACGGGAAGAAGTGTGAAGCAGGTCATTCTCACCGTGAAGAGACCGGGAGTAGTGTGAAGCAGGTCAGCGTCACTGTGAAGAGACCGGGAGGAGCGTGAAACAGGTCAGTATCACTGTGAAGAGGCAGAGAGGGGGATGAAGCAGTACAGTGTCACTGTGTAGAGACCAGGAGGAGTGTGAACCAGGTCAATATCATTGTGTAGAGACCAGGAGGAGTGTGAAGCAGGTCAGTGTCACTGTGAAGAGTCGGGTAGTAGTGTGAAGCTGGTCATCCCCACTGTGAAGATACTGGGAGCAGTGTGAAGCAGGTCATCCTCACTGTGAAAATACCGGGGTTAGTGTGAAGCAGGTCAGCGTCACGGTGAAGCAAGCCGGGAGGAGCGTGAAACAGGTGAGTATCACTGTGAAGAGGTAGAGAGGGGGATGAAGCAGATCAGCGTCACTGTGTAGAGACCAGGAGGAGGGTGAAGCAGGTCAGCGTCACTGTGAAGAGACAGTGAGGATCGTGAAGCAGGTCAGCGTCACTGTGAAGAGACTGGGAGGAGTGTGAAGCAGGTCAGGATCACTGTGAAGAGACAGGGAGGAGTGTGAAGCAGGTCAGCGACACTGTGAAGAGACGGAGAGGAGAATGAAGCAGTTCAGCGTCACTGTGAAGCGACGGGAAGGAGTGTGAAGCAGGTCATTCTCACCATGAAGAGACCGGGAGTAGTATGAAGCAGGTCAGCGTCACTGTGAAGGGACCGGGAGGAGCATGAAACTGGTCAGTATCACTGTGAAGAGGCAGAGAGGGGATGAAGCAGTTCAGTGTCACTGTGTAGAGACCAGGAGGAGTGTGAAGCAGGTCAGTATCACTGTGTAGAGACCAGGAGAAGTGTGAAGCAGGTCAGTGTCACTGTGAAGTGTCGGGTAGGAGTGTGAAGCAGGTCATCCTCACTGTGAAGATACCGGGGGTTGTGTGAAGCAGGTCAGCATCACTGTGAAGAGACGGAGAGGAGGATGAAGCAGGTCAGCGTCATTGTGAAGAGACGGGAAGGAGTGTGTAGCAGGTAAGCGTCACCGTGAAGAGACCGGGAGTACTGTGAAGCCGGTCAGTATCACTGTGAAGAGGCAGAGAGGGGGATGAAGCAGATCAGCGTCACTGTGTAGAGACCAGGAGGAGTGTGAAGCAGGTCAGCATCACTTTGAAGAGACGGGAAGGAGTGTGAAGCAGGTAAGCGTCACCGTGAGGAGACCGGGAGTAGTGTGAAGCAGATCAGCGTCACTGTGAAGAGACCGGGAGGAGCGTCAAACAGGTCAGTATCACTGTGAAGAGGCAGAGAGGGGGATGAAGCAGATCAGCGTCACTGTGTAGAGACCAGGAGGAGTGTGAAGCAGGTCAGCTTCACTGTGAAGAGACAGTGAGGATCGTGAAGCAGGTCAGCGTCACTGTGAAGAGACTGGGAGGAGTGTGAAGCAGGTCAGTATCACAGTGAAGAGACAGGGAGGAGTGAGAAGCAGGTCATCCTCACTGTGAAGCTACCGGGGGTTGTGTGAAGCAGGGCAGCATCACTGTGAAGAAATGGAGAGGAGGATGAAGCAGGTCAGCGTCACTGTGAAGAGACGGGAAGGAGCGTGAAGTAGTTAAGCGTCACCGTGAAGAGACCGGGAGTAGTGTGAAGCAGGTCTGCATCACTGTGAAGAGACCGGGACGAGCGTGAAACAGGTCAGTATCACTGTGAAGAGGCAGAGAGGGGTATGAATCAGATCAGCGTCACAGTGTAGACACCAGGAGGAGTGTGAAGCAGGTCAGTGTCCCTGTGAAGAGACTGGAAGGAGTGTGAAGCAGGTCAGGATATTTGTGAGGAGACCGGGAGGAGTTGAAACAGGTCATCCTCACTGAGAAGATACGGGGGGTTGTGTGAAGCAGGTCAGCATCACTGTGAAGAGATGGAGAGGAGGATGAAGCAGGTCAGCGTCACTGTGAAGAGACGGGAAGGAGTGTGAAGCAGGTAAGCGTCACCGTGAAGAGACTGGGACGAGCGTGAAACAGGTCAGTATCACTGTGAAGAGGCAGAGAGGCGGATGAAGCAGATCAGCGTCACTGTGTAGAGACCAGGAGGAGTGTGAAGCAGGTCAGCGACACTGTGAAGAGACGGAGAGGAGAATGAAGCAGTTCAGCGTCACTGTGAAGCGACGGGAAAGAGTGTGAAGCAGGTCATTCTCACCATGAAGAGACCGGGAGTAGTATGAAGCAGGTCAGCGTCACTGTGAAGGGACCGGGAGGAGCATGAAACAGGTCAGCATCACTGTGAAGAGGCAGAGAGGGGATGAAGCAGTTCAGTGTCACTGTGTAGAGACCAGGAGGAGTGTGAAGCAGGTCAGTATCACTGTGTAGAGACCAGGAGAAGTGTGAAGCAGGTCAGTGTCACTGTGAAGTGTCGGGTAGGAGTGTGAAGCAGGTCATCCTCACTGTGAAGATACCGGGGGTTGTGTGAAGCAGGTCAGCATCACTGTGAAGAGACGGAGAGGAGGATGAAGCAGGTCAGCGTCACTGTGAAGAGACGGTAAGAAGTGTGAAGCAGGTAAGCGTCACCGTGAAGAGACCGGGAGTAGTGTGAAGCAGGTCAGCGTCACTGTGAAGAGACCGGGAGGAGCGTGAAACAGGTCAGTATCACTGTGAAGAGGCAGAGAGGGGGATGAAGCAGTACAGTGTCACTGTGTAGAGACCAGGAGGAGTGTGAACCAGGTCAATATCATTGTGTAGAGACCAGGAGGAGTGTGAAGCAGGTCAGTGTCACTGTGAAGAGTCGGGTATTAGTGTGAAGCTGGTCATCCCCACTGTGAAGATACTGGGAGCAGTTTGAAGCAGGTCATCCTCACTGTGAAAATACCGGGGGTAGTGTGAAGCAGGTCAGCCTCACTGTGAAGCAAGCCGGGAGGAGCGTGAAACAGGTGAGTATCACTGTGAAGAGGTAGAGAGGGGGATGAAGCAGATCAGCGTCACTGTGTAGAGACCAGGAGGAGTGTGGAGCAGGTCAGCGTCACTGTGAAGAGTCAGTGAGGATCGTGAAGCAGGTCAGCGTCACTGTGAAGAGTCTGGGAGGAGTGTGAAGCAGGTCAGGATCACTGTGAAGAGACAGGGAGGAGTGTGAAGCAGGTCATCCTCACTGTGAAGATACCGGGGGTTGTGTGAAGCAGGTCAGCATCACTGTGAAGAGATGGAAAGGAGGATGAAGCAGGTCATCCCCACTGTGAAGATAGGCGGGAGCAGTGTGAAGCAGGTCATCCTCACTGTGAAGATACCGGGGGTAGTGTGAAGCAGGTCAGCGTCCCTGTGAAGAGACCGGGAGGAGCGTGAAACAGGTGAGTATCACTGTGAAGAGGTAGAAAGGGGGATGAAGCAGATCAGCGTCAGTGTGTAGAGACCAGGAGGAGTTTGGAGCAGGTCAGCGTCATTGTGAAGAGACAGTGAGGATCGTGAAGCAGCTCAGCGTCACTGTGAAGAGTCAGGGAGGAGTGTGAAGCAGGTCATCCTCACTGTGAAGATACCGGGGGTTGTGTGAAGCAGGTCAGCATCACTGTGAAGAGATGGAAAGGAGGATGAAGCAGGTCAGCGTCATTGTGAAGAGACGGGAAGGAGTGTGAAGCAGGTAAGCGTCACCGTGAAGAGACCGGGAGTACTGTGAAGCAGGTCAGTATCACTGTGAAGAGGCCGAGAGGGGGATGAAGCAGATCAGCGTCACTGTGTAGAGACCAGGAGGAGTGTGAAGCAGGACAGCATCACTTTGAAGAGACGGGAAGGAGTGTGAAGCAGGTAAGCATCACCGTGAGGAGACCGGGAGTAGTGTGTAGCAGATCAGCGTCACTGTGAAGAGACCGGGAGGAGCGTGAAACAGGTCAGTATCATGTGAAGAGGCAGAGAGGGCGATGGAGCAGATCGGCGTCACTGTGTAGAGACCAGGAGGAGTGTGAAGCAGGTCAGCGTCACTGTGAAGAGACAGTGAGGATCGTGAAGCAGGTCAGCGTCACTGTGAAGAGACTGGGCGGAGTGTGAAGCAGGTCAGTATCACAGTGAAGAGACAGGGAAGAGTGTGAAGCAGGTCATCCTCACTGTGAAGATACCGGGTGTTGTGTGAAGCAGAGCAGCATCAGTGTGAAGAGATGCAGAGGAGGATGAAGCAGGTCAGCGTCACTGTGAAGAGACGGGAAGGAGTGTGAAGCAGGTAAGCGTCACTGTGAAGAGACCGCGACGAGCGTGAAACAGGTCAGTATCACTGTGAAGAGGCAGAGAGGGGTATGAAGCAGATCAGCGTCACTGTGTAGACACCAGGAGGAGTGTGAAGCAGGTCAGCGTCCCTGTGAAGAGACTGGGAGGAGTGTGAAGCAGGTCAGTATCACTGTGAAGAGACAAGGAGGAGTGTGAAGCAGGTCATCCTCACTGTGAAGATACGGGGGGTTGTGTGAAGCAGGTCAGCATCACTGTGAAGAGATGGAGAGGAGGATGAAGCAGGTCAGCGTTACTGTGAAGAGACGGGAAGGAGTGTGAAGCAGGTAAGCGTCACCGTGAAGAGACTGGGACGAGCGTGAAACAGGTCAGTATAACTGTGAAGAGGCAGAGAGGCAGATGAAGCAGATCAGCGTCACTGTGTAGAGACCAGGAGGAGTATGAAGCAGGTCAGCGACACTGTGAAGAGACCGAGAGGAGAATGAAGCAGGTCAGCGTCGCTGTGAAGCGACGGGAAGGAGTGTGAAGCAGGTCATTCTCACCATGGAGAGACCGGGAGTAGTGTGAAGCAGGTCAGCGTCACTGTGAAGGGACCGGGAGGAGCATGAAACAGGTCGGTATCACTGTGAAGAGGCAGAGAGGGGGATGAAGCAGTTCAGTGTCACTGTGTAGAGACCAGGAGGAGTGTGAAGCAGGTCAGTGTCACTGTGTAGAGACCAGGTGAAGTGTGAAGCAGGTCAGTGTCACTCTGAAGTGTCGGGTAGGAGTGTGAAGCAGGTCATCCTCACTGTGAAGATACCGGGGGTTGTGTGAAGCAGGTCAGCATCACTGTGAAGAGACGGAGAGGAGGATGAAGCAGGTCAGCGTCACTGTGAAGAGACCGGGAGGAGCGTGAAGCAGGTCAGTATCACTGTGCAGAGGCAGAGAGGGGGATGAAGCAGTTCAGTGTCACTGTGTAGAGACCAGGAGGAGTGTGAAGCAGGTCAATGTCACTGTGTAGAGACCAGGAGGAGTGTGAAGCAGGTCAGTGTCACTGTGAAGAGTCGGGTAGTAGTGTGAAGCTGGTCATCCTCACTGTGAAGATACCGGGGGTAGTGTGAAGCAGGTCAGCGTCACTGTGACGCGACCGGGAGGAGCGTGAAACAGGTGAGTATCACTGTGAAGAGTTAGAGAGGAGGATGAAGCAGATCAGCGTCACTGTGTAGAGACCAGGAGGAGTGTGAAGCAGGTCAGTGTCACTGTGTAGAGACCAGGAGGAGTGTGAAGCAGGTCATCCTCACTGTGAAGATACCGGGGGTAGTTTGAAGCAGGTCAGCATCACTGTGAAGAGACGTGAAGGAGTGTGAAGCAGGTAAGCGTCACCGTGAAGAGACCGGGAGTAGTGTGAAGCAGGTCAGCGTCACTGTGAAGAGACCAGGAGGAGCGTGAAACAGGTCAGTATCACTTTGAAGAGGCAGAGAGGGGGATGACGCAGATCAGCGTCACTGTGTAGAGACCAGGATGAGTGTGAAGCAGGAAGCGTCACTGTGAAGAAACAGTGAGGATCGTGAAGCAGGTCAGCGCCACTGTGAAGAGATTGGGAGTATTGTGAAGCAGGTCAGGATCACTGTGAAGAGACAGGGAGGAGTGTGAAGCAGGTCATCCCCACTGTGAAGATACCGGGGGTTGTGTGAAGCAGGTCAGCATCACTGTGAAGAGATGGAGAGGAGGATGAAGCAGGTAAGCGTCACTGTGAAGAGACCAGGAAGAGTGTGAAGCAGGTCAGCGTCACTGTGTAGAGACCAGGAGGACTGTGCAGCAGGTCAGCGTTAGTGTGAAGAGACTGGGAGGAGTGTGAAGCAGGTCAGGATCACAGTGAGGAGACCAGGAGGAGTGTGAAGCAGGTCAGCGTCAATGTGTAGAGACCAGGAGGAGTGTGAAGCAGGTCAGCGTCACTGTGAAGGGACAGTGAGGATCGTGAAGCAGGTCAGCGTCACTGTGTAGAGACCAGGAGGACTGTGAAGCCAGTCAGCATCACTGTAAAGATATGGGGAGGAGTGTGAAGCAGTTCAGCATCACTGTAATGAGACCGAGAGTAGTGTGAAGCAGGTCAGCATCACTGTAAAGAGATGGGGAGGACTGTGAAGCATGTCAGCATCACTGTAAAGAGATGGGGAGGAGTGTGAAGCAGGTCAGCATCTTTGTGAAGAGACTGGGAGGAGAGTGAACCTGGTCAGGATCACCGTGAAGAGACGGGTAGGAGTGTGAAGCAGGTCATCCCCACTGTGAAGATACCGGGAGCAGTGTGAAGTAGGTCATCCACACTGTGAAGATACCGGGAGCAGTGTGAAGCAGGTCAGCATCACTGTAAAGAGACGCAGAGGAGGATGAAGCAGGTCAGCGTCACTGTGAAGAGACGGGAAGAAGCGTGAAGCAGGTCATTCTCACCTTGAAGAGACCGGGAGTAGTGTGAAGCAGGTCAGCGTCACTGTGAAGAGAACGGGAGGAGCGTGAAGCAGGTCAGTATCACTGTGAAGAGGCAGAGAGGGGGATGAAGCAGTACAGTGTCACTGTGTAGAGACCTGGAGGAGTGTGATGCAGGTCAGTGTCACTGTGTAGAGACCAGGAGGAGTGTGAAGCAGGTCAGTGTCACTGTGAAGAGTCGGGTAGGAGTGTGAAGCAGGTCATCCGCACTGTGAAGATACCGGGAGCAGTTTGAAGCAGGTCATCCTCACTGTGAAGGTACCGGGGGTAGTGTGAAGCAGGTCAGCGTCACTGTGAAGAGACCGGGAGGAGCGTGAAACAGGTGAGTATCACTGTGAAGAGGTAGAGAGGGGGATGAAGCAGATCAGCGTCACTGTGTAGAGACCAGGAGGAGTGTGAAGCAGGTCAGCGTCACTGTGTAGAGACCAGGAGGAGTGTGAAGCAGGTCAGCGTCACTGTGAAGAGACAGTGAGGATCGTGAAGCAGGTCAGCGTCACTGTGAAGAGACTGGGAGGAGTGTGAAGCAGGTCAGGATCACTGTGAAAAGACAGGGAGGAGTGTGAAGCAGGTCATCCTCACTGTGAAGATACCGGGGGTTGTGTGAAGCAGGTCAGCATCACTGTGAAGAGATGGAAAGGACGATGAAGCAGGTCAGCGTCATTGTGAAGAGACGGGAAGGAGTGTGAAGCACGTAAGCGTCACCGTGAAGAGACCGGGAGTACTGTGAAGCAGGTCAGTATCACTATGAAGAGGCAGAGAGGGGGATGAAGCAGATCAGCGTCACTGTGTAGAGACCAGGAGGAGTGTGAAGCAGGTCAGCGACACTGTGAAGAGATGGAGAGTGGGATGAAGCAGGTCAGCGTCACTGTGAAGAGACGGTAAGTAGTGTGAAGCAGGTCATTCTCAGCGTGAAGAGACCAGGAGGAGCGTGAAACATTTCAGTATCACTGTGAAGAGGCAGAGAGGGGGATGAAGCAGTTCAGTGTCACTGAGTAGAGACCAGGAGGAGTGTGAAGCAGGTCAGTGTCACGGTTTAGAGACCAGGAGGAGTGTGAAGCAGGTCAGTGTCACTGAGAAGAGTCGGGTAGGAGTGTGAAGCAGGTCATCCCCACTGTGAAGATACCGGGAGCAGTGTGAAGCAGGTCATCCTCACTGAGAAGATACCGGGGGTAGTGTGAAGCAGGTCAGCGTCCCTGTGAAGAGACCGGGAGGAGCGTGAAACAGGTCAGTATCACTGTGAAGAGGTAGAGAGGGAGATGAAGCAGATCAGCGTCAGTGTGTAGAGACCAGGAGGAGTGTGGAGCAGGTCAGCGTCACTGTGAAGATACCGGGGGTTGTGTGAAGCAGGTCAGCATCACTGTGAAGAGATGGAAAGGAGGATGAAGCAGGTCAGCGTCATTGTGAAGAGACGGGAAGGAGTGTGAAGCAGGTAAGCGTCACCGTGAAGAGACCAGGAGTACTGTGAAGCAGGTCAGTATCACTGTGAAGAGGCAGAGAGGGGAATGAAGCAGATCAGCGTCACTGTGTAGAGACCAGGAGGAGTGTGAAGCAGGTCAGCATCACTTTGAAGAGACGGGAAGGAGTGTGAAGCAGGTCAGCGTCACTGTGAAGAGACCGGGAGGAGCGTGAAACAGGTCAGTATCATGTGAAGAGGCAGAGAGGGGGATGAAGCAGATCGGCATCACTGTGTAGAGACCAGGAGGAGTGTGAAGCAGGTCAGCGTCACTGTGAAGAGACAGTGAGGATCGTGAAGCAGGTCAGTGTCACTGTGAAGAGACTGGGAGGAGTGTGAAGCAGGTCAGTATCACAGTGAAGAGACAGGGAGCAGTGTGAAGTAGGTCATCCTGACTGTGAAGTTACCGGCGGTTGTGTGAAGCAGGGCAGCATCACTGTGAAGAGATGGAGAGGAGGATGAAGCAGGTCAGCGTCACTGTGAAGAGACGGGAAGGAGTGTGAAGCAGGTAAGCGTCACCGTGAAGAGACCGGGAGTAGTGTGAAGCAGGTCAGCGTCACTGTGAAGAGACCGGGAGGAGCGTGAAACAGGTGAGTATCACTGTGAAGAGGTAGAGAGGGGGATGAAGCAGATCAGCGTCACTGTGTAGAGACCAGGAGGAGTGTGAAGCAGGTCAGCGTCACTGTGTAGAGACCAGGAGGAGTGTGAAGCAGGTCAGCGTCACTGTGAAGAGACAGTGAGGATCGTGAAGCAGGTCAGCGTCACTGTGAAGAGACTGGGAGGAGTGTGAAGCAGGTCAGGATCACTGTGAAGAGACAGGGAGGAGCGTGAAACAGGTCAGTATCACGGTGAAGAGGCAGAGAGGGGGATGAAGCAGATCAGCGTCACTGTGTAGAGACCAGGAGGAGTGTGAAGCAGGTCAGCGTCACTGTGTAGAGACCAAGAGGAGTGTGAAGCAGGTCAGCGTTACTGTGAAGAGACCGTGAGGATCGTGAAGCAGGTCAGCGTCACTGTGAAGAGACTGGGAGGAGTGTGAAGCAGGTCATCCTCACTTTGAAGATACCGGGGGTTGTGTGAAGCAGGTCAGCATCACTGTGAAGATATGGAGAGGAGGATGAAGCAGGTCAGCGTCACTATGAAGAGACGGGAAGGAATGTGAAGCAGGTAAGCGTCACCGTGAAGAGACCGGGAGTACTGTGAAGCAGGTCAGCGTCACTGTGAAGAGACCGGGACGAGTGTGAAACCGGTCAGTATCACTGCGAAGAGGCAGAGAGGGGGATGAAGCAGAACAGCGTCACTGTGTAGAGACCAGGAGGAGTGTGAAGCAGGTAAGCGTCACTGTTAAGAGGCTGGGAGCAGTGTGAAGCAGGTCAGGATCAATATGAAGAGACAGGGAGGAGTGTGAAGCAGTTCACCCTCACTGTGAAGGTACCGGGGGTTGTGCGAAGCAGGTCAGCATCACCGTGAAGAGATGGAGAGGAGGATGAAGCAGGTCAGCGTCACTGTGAAGAGACGGGAAGGAGTGTGAAGCAAGTAAGCGTCACCGTGAAGAGACCGAGAGTAGTGTGAAGCAGGTGAGCGTCACTTGAAGAGACCGGGACGAGCGTGAAACAGGTCAGTATCACTGTGAAGAGGCAGAGAGGGGGATGAAGCAGATCAGCATCACTGTGTAGAGTCCAGGAGGAGTGTGAAGCAGGTCAGCGTCACTGTGTAGAGACCAGGAGGAGTGTGAAGAATGTCAGCGCCACTGTGAAGAGACTGGGAGGAGTGTGAAGCTGGTCAGGATCACTGTGAGGAAACCGGGACGAGTGTGAAGCAGGTCAGCTTCAATGTGTAGAGACCAGGAGGAGTGTGAAGCAGGTCAGCGTCACCGTGAAGAGACTGGGAGTCCTGTGAAGCAGGTCAGCGTCACTGTGAAGATACCGGGGGTAGTGTGAAGCAGGTCAGCATCACTGCGAAGAGACGGAAAGGAGTGTGAAGCAGGTAAGCGTCACCGTGAACAGACCGGGAGTAGTGTGAAGCAGGTCAGCGTCACTGTGAAGAGACGGGAAGGAGTGTGAAGCAGGTAATCCTCACTGTGAAGATACCGGGGGTAGTGTGAAGCAGGTCAGCATCACTGTGAAGAGTTGGAGAGGAGGATGAAGCAGGTCAGCCTTACTGTGAAGAGACGGGAAGGATTGTGAAGTAGGTCAGCGTCACTGTGAAGACACCGGGAGGAGCGTGAAACAGGTCAGTATCACTGTGAAGAGGCAGAGAGGGGGATGAAGCAGTACAGTGTCACTGTGTAGAGACCAGGAGGAGTGTGAACCAGGTCAATATCATTGTGTAGAGACCAGGAGGAGTGTGAAGCAGGTCAGTGTCACTGTGAAGAGTCGGGTAGTAGTGTGAAGCTGGTCATCCCCACTGTGAAGATACTGGGAGCAGTGTGAAGCAGGTCATCCTCACTGTGAAAATACCGGGGTTAGTGTGAAGCAGGTCAGCGTCACGGTGAAGCAAGCCGGGAGGAGCGTGAAACAGGTGAGTATCACTGTGAAGAGGTAGAGAGGGGGATGAAGCAGATCAGCGTCACTGTGTAGAGACCAGGAGGAGGGTGAAGCAGGTCAGCGTCACTGTGAAGAGACAGTGAGGATCGTGAAGCAGGTCAGCGTCACTGTGAAGAGACTGGGAGGAGTGTGAAGCAGGTCAGGATCACTGTGAAGAGACAGGGAGGAGTGTGAAGCAGGTCAGCGACACTGTGAAGAGACGGAGAGGAGAATGAAGCAGTTCAGCGTCACTGTGAAGCGACGGGAAGGAGTGTGAAGCAGGTCATTCTCACCATGAAGAGACCGGGAGTAGTATGAAGCAGGTCAGCGTCACTGTGAAGGGACCGGGAGGAGCATGAAACTGGTCAGTATCACTGTGAAGAGGCAGAGAGGGGATGAAGCAGTTCAGTGTCACTGTGTAGAGACCAGGAGGAGTGTGAAGCAGGTCAGTATCACTGTGTAGAGACCAGGAGAAGTGTGAAGCAGGTCAGTGTCACTGTGAAGTGTCGGGTAGGAGTGTGAAGCAGGTCATCCTCACTGTGAAGATACCGGGGGTTGTGTGAAGCAGGTCAGCATCACTGTGAAGAGACGGAGAGGAGGATGAAGCAGGTCAGCGTCATTGTGAAGAGACGGGAAGGAGTGTGTAGCAGGTAAGCGTCACCGTGAAGAGACCGGGAGTACTGTGAAGCCGGTCAGTATCACTGTGAAGAGGCAGAGAGGGGGATGAAGCAGATCAGCGTCACTGTGTAGAGACCAGGAGGAGTGTGAAGCAGGTCAGCATCACTTTGAAGAGACGGGAAGGAGTGTGAAGCAGGTAAGCGTCACCGTGAGGAGACCGGGAGTAGTGTGAAGCAGATCAGCGTCACTGTGAAGAGACCGGGAGGAGCGTCAAACAGGTCAGTATCACTGTGAAGAGGCAGAGAGGGGGATGAAGCAGATCAGCGTCACTGTGTAGAGACCAGGAGGAGTGTGAAGCAGGTCAGCTTCACTGTGAAGAGACAGTGAGGATCGTGAAGCAGGTCAGCGTCACTGTGAAGAGACTGGGAGGAGTGTGAAGCAGGTCAGTATCACAGTGAAGAGACAGGGAGGAGTGAGAAGCAGGTCATCCTCACTGTGAAGCTACCGGGGGTTGTGTGAAGCAGGGCAGCATCACTGTGAAGAAATGGAGAGGAGGATGAAGCAGGTCAGCGTCACTGTGAAGAGACGGGAAGGAGCGTGAAGTAGTTAAGCGTCACCGTGAAGAGACCGGGAGTAGTGTGAAGCAGGTCTGCATCACTGTGAAGAGACCGGGACGAGCGTGAAACAGGTCAGTATCACTGTGAAGAGGCAGAGAGGGGTATGAATCAGATCAGCGTCACAGTGTAGACACCAGGAGGAGTGTGAAGCAGGTCAGTGTCCCTGTGAAGAGACTGGAAGGAGTGTGAAGCAGGTCAGGATATTTGTGAGGAGACCGGGAGGAGTTGAAACAGGTCATCCTCACTGAGAAGATACGGGGGGTTGTGTGAAGCAGGTCAGCATCACTGTGAAGAGATGGAGAGGAGGATGAAGCAGGTCAGCGTCACTGTGAAGAGACGGGAAGGAGTGTGAAGCAGGTAAGCGTCACCATGAAGAGACTGGGACGAGCGTGAAACAGGTCAGTATCACTGTGAAGAGGCAGAGAGGCGGATGAAGCAGATCAGCGTCACTGTGTAGAGACCAGGAGGAGTGTGAAGCAGGTCAGCGACACTGTGAAGAGACGGAGAGGAGAATGAAGCAGTTCAGCGTCACTGTGAAGCGACGGGAAAGAGTGTGAAGCAGGTCATTCTCACCATGAAGAGACCGGGAGTAGTATGAAGCAGGTCAGCGTCACTGTGAAGGGACCGGGAGGAGCATGAAACAGGTCAGCATCACTGTGAAGAGGCAGAGAGGGGATGAAGCAGTTCAGTGTCACTGTGTAGAGACCAGGAGGAGTGTGAAGCAGGTCAGTATCACTGTGTAGAGACCAGGAGAAGTGTGAAGCAGGTCAGTGTCACTGTGAAGTGTCGGGTAGGAGTGTGAAGCAGGTCATCCTCACTGTGAAGATACCGGGGGTTGTGTGAAGCAGGTCAGCATCACTGTGAAGAGACGGAGAGGAGGATGAAGCAGGTCAGCGTCACTGTGAAGAGACGGTAAGAAGTGTGAAGCAGGTAAGCGTCACCGTGAAGAGACCGGGAGTAGTGTGAAGCAGGTCAGCGTCACTGTGAAGAGACCGGGAGGAGCGTGAAACAGGTCAGTATCACTGTGAAGAGGCAGAGAGGGGGATGAAGCAGTACAGTGTCACTGTGTAGAGACCAGGAGGAGTGTGAACCAGGTCAATATCATTGTGTAGAGACCAGGAGGAGTGTGAAGCAGGTCAGTGTCACTGTGAAGAGTCGGGTATTAGTGTGAAGCTGGTCATCCCCACTGTGAAGATACTGGGAGCAGTTTGAAGCAGGTCATCCTCACTGTGAAAATACCGGGGGTAGTGTGAAGCAGGTCAGCCTCACTGTGAAGCAAGCCGGGAGGAGCGTGAAACAGGTGAGTATCACTGTGAAGAGGTAGAGAGGGGGATGAAGCAGATCAGCGTCACTGTGTAGAGACCAGGAGGAGTGTGGAGCAGGTCAGCGTCACTGTGAAGAGTCAGTGAGGATCGTGAAGCAGGTCAGCGTCACTGTGAAGAGTCTGGGAGGAGTGTGAAGCAGGTCAGGATCACTGTGAAGAGACAGGGAGGAGTGTGAAGCAGGTCATCCTCACTGTGAAGATACCGGGGGTTGTGTGAAGCAGGTCAGCATCACTGTGAAGAGATGGAAAGGAGGATGAAGCAGGTCATCCCCACTGTGAAGATAGGCGGGAGCAGTGTGAAGCAGGTCATCCTCACTGTGAAGATACCGGGGGTAGTGTGAAGCAGGTCAGCGTCCCTGTGAAGAGACCGGGAGGAGCGTGAAACAGGTGAGTATCACTGTGAAGAGGTAGAAAGGGGGATGAAGCAGATCAGCGTCAGTGTGTAGAGACCAGGAGGAGTTTGGAGCAGGTCAGCGTCATTGTGAAGAGACAGTGAGGATCGTGAAGCAGCTCAGCGTCACTGTGAAGAGTCAGGGAGGAGTGTGAAGCAGGTCATCCTCACTGTGAAGATACCGGGGGTTGTGTGAAGCAGGTCAGCATCACTGTGAAGAGATGGAAAGGAGGATGAAGCAGGTCAGCGTCATTGTGAAGAGACGGGAAGGAGTGTGAAGCAGGTAAGCGTCACCGTGAAGAGACCGGGAGTACTGTGAAGCAGGTCAGTATCACTGTGAAGAGGCCGAGAGGGGGATGAAGCAGATCAGCGTCACTGTGTAGAGACCAGGAGGAGTGTGAAGCAGGACAGCATCACTTTGAAGAGACGGGAAGGAGTGTGAAGCAGGTAAGCATCACCGTGAGGAGACCGGGAGTAGTGTGTAGCAGATCAGCGTCACTGTGAAGAGACCGGGAGGAGCGTGAAACAGGTCAGTATCATGTGAAGAGGCAGAGAGGGCGATGGAGCAGATCGGCGTCACTGTGTAGAGACCAGGAGGAGTGTGAAGCAGGTCAGCGTCACTGTGAAGAGACAGTGAGGATCGTGAAGCAGGTCAGCGTCACTGTGAAGAGACTGGGCGGAGTGTGAAGCAGGTCAGTATCACAGTGAAGAGACAGGGAAGAGTGTGAAGCAGGTCATCCTCACTGTGAAGATACCGGGTGTTGTGTGAAGCAGAGCAGCATCAGTGTGAAGAGATGCAGAGGAGGATGAAGCAGGTCAGCGTCACTGTGAAGAGACGGGAAGGAGTGTGAAGCAGGTAAGCGTCACTGTGAAGAGACCGCGACGAGCGTGAAACAGGTCAGTATCACTGTGAAGAGGCAGAGAGGGGTATGAAGCAGATCAGCGTCACTGTGTAGACACCAGGAGGAGTGTGAAGCAGGTCAGCGTCCCTGTGAAGAGACTGGGAGGAGTGTGAAGCAGGTCAGTATCACTGTGAAGAGACAAGGAGGAGTGTGAAGCAGGTCATCCTCACTGTGAAGATACGGGGGGTTGTGTGAAGCAGGTCAGCATCACTGTGAAGAGATGGAGAGGAGGATGAAGCAGGTCAGCGTTACTGTGAAGAGACGGGAAGGAGTGTGAAGCAGGTAAGCGTCACCGTGAAGAGACTGGGACGAGCGTGAAACAGGTCAGTATAACTGTGAAGAGGCAGAGAGGCAGATGAAGCAGATCAGCGTCACTGTGTAGAGACCAGGAGGAGTATGAAGCAGGTCAGCGACACTGTGAAGAGACCGAGAGGAGAATGAAGCAGGTCAGCGTCGCTGTGAAGCGACGGGAAGGAGTGTGAAGCAGGTCATTCTCACCATGGAGAGACCGGGAGTAGTGTGAAGCAGGTCAGCGTCACTGTGAAGGGACCGGGAGGAGCATGAAACAGGTCGGTATCACTGTGAAGAGGCAGAGAGGGGGATGAAGCAGTTCAGTGTCACTGTGTAGAGACCAGGAGGAGTGTGAAGCAGGTCAGTGTCACTGTGTAGAGACCAGGTGAAGTGTGAAGCAGGTCAGTGTCACTCTGAAGTGTCGGGTAGGAGTGTGAAGCAGGTCATCCTCACTGTGAAGATACCGGGGGTTGTGTGAAGCAGGTCAGCATCACTGTGAAGAGACGGAGAGGAGGATGAAGCAGGTCAGCGTCACTGTGAAGAGACCGGGAGGAGCGTGAAGCAGGTCAGTATCACTGTGCAGAGGCAGAGAGGGGGATGAAGCAGTTCAGTGTCACTGTGTAGAGACCAGGAGGAGTGTGAAGCAGGTCAATGTCACTGTGTAGAGACCAGGAGGAGTGTGAAGCAGGTCAGTGTCACTGTGAAGAGTCGGGTAGTAGTGTGAAGCTGGTCATCCTCACTGTGAAGATACCGGGGGTAGTGTGAAGCAGGTCAGCGTCACTGTGACGCGACCGGGAGGAGCGTGAAACAGGTGAGTATCACTGTGAAGAGTTAGAGAGGAGGATGAAGCAGATCAGCGTCACTGTGTAGAGACCAGGAGGAGTGTGAAGCAGGTCAGTGTCACTGTGTAGAGACCAGGAGGAGTGTGAAGCAGGTCATCCTCACTGTGAAGATACCGGGGGTAGTTTGAAGCAGGTCAGCATCACTGTGAAGAGACGTGAAGGAGTGTGAAGCAGGTAAGCGTCACCGTGAAGAGACCGGGAGTAGTGTGAAGCAGGTCAGCGTCACTGTGAAGAGACCAGGAGGAGCGTGAAACAGGTCAGTATCACTTTGAAGAGGCAGAGAGGGGGATGACGCAGATCAGCGTCACTGTGTAGAGACCAGGATGAGTGTGAAGCAGGAAGCGTCACTGTGAAGAAACAGTGAGGATCGTGAAGCAGGTCAGCGCCACTGTGAAGAGATTGGGAGTATTGTGAAGCAGGTCAGGATCACTGTGAAGAGACAGGGAGGAGTGTGAAGCAGGTCATCCCCACTGTGAAGATACCGGGGGTTGTGTGAAGCAGGTCAGCATCACTGTGAAGAGATGGAGAGGAGGATGAAGCAGGTAAGCGTCACTGTGAAGAGACCAGGAAGAGTGTGAAGCAGGTCAGCGTCACTGTGTAGAGACCAGGAGGACTGTGCAGCAGGTCAGCGTTAGTGTGAAGAGACTGGGAGGAGTGTGAAGCAGGTCAGGATCACAGTGAGGAGACCAGGAGGAGTGTGAAGCAGGTCAGCGTCAATGTGTAGAGACCAGGAGGAGTGTGAAGCAGGTCAGCGTCACTGTGAAGGGACAGTGAGGATCGTGAAGCAGGTCAGCGTCACTGTGTAGAGACCAGGAGGACTGTGAAGCCAGTCAGCATCACTGTAAAGATATGGGGAGGAGTGTGAAGCAGTTCAGCATCACGGTAATGAGACCGAGAGTAGTGTGAAGCAGGTCAGCATCACTGTAAAGAGATGGGGAGGACTGTGAAGCATGTCAGCATCACTGTAAAGAGATGGGGAGGAGTGTGAAGCAGGTCAGCATCTTTGTGAAGAGACTGGGAGGAGAGTGAACCTGGTCAGGATCACCGTGAAGAGACGGGTAGGAGTGTGAAGCAGGTCATCCCCACTGTGAAGATACCGGGAGCAGTGTGAAGTAGGTCATCCACACTGTGAAGATACCGGGAGCAGTGTGAAGCAGGTCAGCATCACTGTAAAGAGACGCAGAGGAGGATGAAGCAGGTCAGCGTCACTGTGAAGAGACGGGAAGAAGCGTGAAGCAGGTCATTCTCACCTTGAAGAGACCGGGAGTAGTGTGAAGCAGGTCAGCGTCACTGTGAAGAGAACGGGAGGAGCGTGAAGCAGGTCAGTATCACTGTGAAGAGGCAGAGAGGGGGATGAAGCAGTACAGTGTCACTGTGTAGAGACCTGGAGGAGTGTGATGCAGGTCAGTGTCACTGTGAAGAGACCAGGAGGAGCGTGAAACAGGTCAGTATCACTTTGAAGAGGCAGAGAGGGGGATGACGCAGATCAGCGTCACTGTGTAGAGACCAGGATGAGTGTGAAGCAGGAAGCGTCACTGTGAAGAAACAGTGAGGATCGTGAAGCAGGTCAGCGCCACTGTGAAGAGATTGGGAGTATTGTGAAGCAGGTCAGGATCACTGTGAAGAGACAGGGAGGAGTGTGAAGCAGGTCATCCCCACTGTGAAGATACCGGGGGTTGTGTGAAGCAGGTCAGCATCACTGTGAAGAGATGGAGAGGAGGATGAAGCAGGTAAGCGTCACTGTGAAGAGACCAGGAAGAGTGTGAAGCAGGTCAGCGTCACTGTGTAGAGACCAGGAGGACTGTGCAGCAGGTCAGCGTTAGTGTGAAGAGACTGGGAGGAGTGTGAAGCAGGTCAGGATCACTGTGATGAGACCAGGAGGAGTGTGAAGCAGGTCAGCGTCAATGTGTAGAGACCAGGAGGAGTGTGAAGCAGGTCAGCGTCACTGTGAAGTGACAGTGAGGATCGTGAAGCAGGTCAGCGTCACTGTGTAGAGACCAGGAGGACTGTGAAGCCAGTCAGCATCACTGTAAAGATATGGGGAGGAGTGTGAAGCAGTTCAGCATCACTGTAATGAGACCGAGAGTAGTGTGAAGCAGGTCAGCATCACTGTAAAGAGATGGGGAGGACTGTGAAGCATGTCAGCATCACTGTAAAGAGATGGGGAGGAGTGTGAAGCAGGTCAGCATCTTTGTGAAGAGACTGGGAGGAGAGTGAACCTGGTCAGGATCACCGTGAAGAGACGGGTAGGAGTGTGAAGCAGGTCATCCCCACTGTGAAGATACCGGGAGCAGTGTGAAGTAGGTCATCCACACTGTGAAGATACCGGGAGCAGTGTGAAGCAGGTCAGCATCACTGTAAAGAGACGCAGAGGAGGATGAAGCAGGTCAGCGTCACTGTGAAGAGACGGGAAGAAGCGTGAAGCAGGTCATTCTCACCTTGAAGAGACCGGGAGTAGTGTGAAGCAGGTCAGCGTCACTGTGAAGAGAACGGGAGGAGCGTGAAGCAGGTCAGTATCACTGTGAAGAGGCAGAGAGGGGGATGAAGCAGTACAGTGTCACTGTGTAGAGACCTGGAGGAGTGTGATGCAGGTCAGTGTCACTGTGTAGAGACCAGGAGGAGTGTGAAGCAGGTCAGTGTCACTGTGAAGAGTCGGGTAGGAGTGTGAAGCAGGTCATCCGCACTGTGAAGATACCGGGAGCAGTTTGAAGCAGGTCATCCTCACTGTGAAGGTACCGGGGGTAGTGTGAAGCAGGTCAGCGTCACTGTGAAGAGACCGGGAGGAGCGTGAAACAGGTGAGTATCACTGTGAAGAGGTAGAGAGGGGGATGAAGCAGATCAGCGTCACTGTGTAGAGACCAGGAGGAGTGTGAAGCAGGTCAGCGTCACTGTGTAGAGACCAGGAGGAGTGTGAAGCAGGTCAGCGTCACTGTGAAGAGACAGTGAGGATCGTGAAGCAGGTCAGCGTCACTGTGAAGAGACTGGGAGGAGTGTGAAGCAGGTCAGGATCACTGTGAAAAGACAGGGAGGAGTGTGAAGCAGGTCATCCTCACTGTGAAGATACCGGGGGTTGTGTGAAGCAGGTCAGCATCACTGTGAAGAGATGGAAAGGACGATGAAGCAGGTCAGCGTCATTGTGAAGAGACGGGAAGGAGTGTGAAGCACGTAAGCGTCACCGTGAAGAGACCGGGAGTACTGTGAAGCAGGTCAGTATCACTATGAAGAGGCAGAGAGGGGGATGAAGCAGATCAGCGTCACTGTGTAGAGACCAGGAGGAGTGTGAAGCAGGTCAGCGACACTGTGAAGAGATGGAGAGTGGGATGAAGCAGGTCAGCGTCACTGTGAAGAGACGGTAAGTAGTGTGAAGCAGGTCATTCTCAGCGTGAAGAGACCAGGAGGAGCGTGAAACATTTCAGTATCACTGTGAAGAGGCAGAGAGGGGGATGAAGCAGTTCAGTGTCACTGAGTAGAGACCAGGAGGAGTGTGAAGCAGGTCAGTGTCACGGTTTAGAGACCAGGAGGAGTGTGAAGCAGGTCAGTGTCACTGAGAAGAGTCGGGTAGGAGTGTGAAGCAGGTCATCCCCACTGTGAAGATACCGGGAGCAGTGTGAAGCAGGTCATCCTCACTGAGAAGATACCGGGGGTAGTGTGAAGCAGGTCAGCGTCCCTGTGAAGAGACCGGGAGGAGCGTGAAACAGGTCAGTATCACTGTGAAGAGGTAGAGAGGGAGATGAAGCAGATCAGCGTCAGTGTGTAGAGACCAGGAGGAGTGTGGAGCAGGTCAGCGTCACTGTGAAGATACCGGGGGTTGTGTGAAGCAGGTCAGCATCACTGTGAAGAGATGGAAAGGAGGATGAAGCAGGTCAGCGTCATTGTGAAGAGACGGGAAGGAGTGTGAAGCAGGTAAGCGTCACCGTGAAGAGACCAGGAGTACTGTGAAGCAGGTCAGTATCACTGTGAAGAGGCAGAGAGGGGAATGAAGCAGATCAGCGTCACTGTGTAGAGACCAGGAGGAGTGTGAAGCAGGTCAGCATCACTTTGAAGAGACGGGAAGGAGTGTGAAGCAGGTCAGCGTCACTGTGAAGAGACCGGGAGGAGCGTGAAACAGGTCAGTATCATGTGAAGAGGCAGAGAGGGGGATGAAGCAGATCGGCATCACTGTGTAGAGACCAGGAGGAGTGTGAAGCAGGTCAGCGTCACTGTGAAGAGACAGTGAGGATCGTGAAGCAGGTCAGTGTCACTGTGAAGAGACTGGGAGGAGTGTGAAGCAGGTCAGTATCACAGTGAAGAGACAGGGAGCAGTGTGAAGTAGGTCATCCTGACTGTGAAGTTACCGGCGGTTGTGTGAAGCAGGGCAGCATCACTGTGAAGAGATGGAGAGGAGGATGAAGCAGGTCAGCGTCACTGTGAAGAGACGGGAAGGAGTGTGAAGCAGGTAAGCGTCACCGTGAAGAGACCGGGAGTAGTGTGAAGCAGGTCAGCGTCACTGTGAAGAGACCGGGAGGAGCGTGAAACAGGTGAGTATCACTGTGAAGAGGTAGAGAGGGGGATGAAGCAGATCAGCGTCACTGTGTAGAGACCAGGAGGAGTGTGAAGCAGGTCAGCGTCACTGTGTAGAGACCAGGAGGAGTGTGAAGCAGGTCAGCGTCACTGTGAAGAGACAGTGAGGATCGTGAAGCAGGTCAGCGTCACTGTGAAGAGACTGGGAGGAGTGTGAAGCAGGTCAGGATCACTGTGAAGAGACAGGGAGGAGCGTGAAACAGGTCAGTATCACGGTGAAGAGGCAGAGAGGGGGATGAAGCAGATCAGCGTCACTGTGTAGAGACCAGGAGGAGTGTGAAGCAGGTCAGCGTCACTGTGTAGAGACCAAGAGGAGTGTGAAGCAGGTCAGCGTTACTGTGAAGAGACCGTGAGGATCGTGAAGCAGGTCAGCGTCACTGTGAAGAGACTGGGAGGAGTGTGAAGCAGGTCATCCTCACTTTGAAGATACCGGGGGTTGTGTGAAGCAGGTCAGCATCACTGTGAAGATATGGAGAGGAGGATGAAGCAGGTCAGCGTCACTATGAAGAGACGGGAAGGAATGTGAAGCAGGTAAGCGTCACCGTGAAGAGACCGGGAGTACTGTGAAGCAGGTCAGCGTCACTGTGAAGAGACCGGGACGAGTGTGAAACCGGTCAGTATCACTGCGAAGAGGCAGAGAGGGGGATGAAGCAGAACAGCGTCACTGTGTAGAGACCAGGAGGAGTGTGAAGCAGGTAAGCGTCACTGTTAAGAGGCTGGGAGCAGTGTGAAGCAGGTCAGGATCAATATGAAGAGACAGGGAGGAGTGTGAAGCAGTTCACCCTCACTGTGAAGGTACCGGGGGTTGTGCGAAGCAGGTCAGCATCACCGTGAAGAGATGGAGAGGAGGATGAAGCAGGTCAGCGTCACTGTGAAGAGACGGGAAGGAGTGTGAAGCAAGTAAGCGTCACCGTGAAGAGACCGAGAGTAGTGTGAAGCAGGTGAGCGTCACTTGAAGAGACCGGGACGAGCGTGAAACAGGTCAGTATCACTGTGAAGAGGCAGAGAGGGGGATGAAGCAGATCAGCATCACTGTGTAGAGTCCAGGAGGAGTGTGAAGCAGGTCAGCGTCACTGTGTAGAGACCAGGAGGAGTGTGAAGAATGTCAGCGCCACTGTGAAGAGACTGGGAGGAGTGTGAAGCTGGTCAGGATCACTGTGAGGAAACCGGGACGAGTGTGAAGCAGGTCAGCTTCAATGTGTAGAGACCAGGAGGAGTGTGAAGCAGGTCAGCGTCACCGTGAAGAGACTGGGAGTCCTGTGAAGCAGGTCAGCGTCACTGTGAAGATACCGGGGGTAGTGTGAAGCAGGTCAGCATCACTGCGAAGAGACGGAAAGGAGTGTGAAGCAGGTAAGCGTCACCGTGAACAGACCGGGAGTAGTGTGAAGCAGGTCAGCGTCACTGTGAAGAGACGGGAAGGAGTGTGAAGCAGGTAATCCTCACTGTGAAGATACCGGGGGTAGTGTGAAGCAGGTCAGCATCACTGTGAAGAGTTGGAGAGGAGGATGAAGCAGGTCAGCCTTACTGTGAAGAGACGGGAAGGATTGTGAAGTAGGTCAGCGTCACTGTGAAGACACCGGGAGGAGCGTGAAACAGGTCAGTATCACTGTGAAGAGGCAGAAAGTGGGATGAAGAAGATCAGCGTCAACGTGTAGAGACCAGGAGGAGTGTGAAGCAGGTCAGCGTCATTGTGAAGAGACAGTGAGGATCGTGAAGCAGGTCAGCGTCACTGTGAAGAGACTGGGAGGAGTGTGAAGCAGGTCAGGATCACTGTGAAGAGACAGGGAGGAGTGTGAAGCAGGTCATCCTCACTGTGAAGATACCGGGGGTAGTGTGAAGCAGGTCAGCATCACTGTGAAGAGACGGAAAGGAGTGTGAAGTAGGTAAGCGTCACCGTGAAGAGACCGGGAGTAGTGTGAAGCAATTCAGCGTCACTGTGAAGAGACTGGAAGGAGTGTGAAGCAGGTAAGCGTCACCGAAAAGGGACCGGGAGTAGTGTGAAGTAGGTCAGCGTCACTGTGAAGAGACCGGGAGGAGCGTGAAACAGGTCAGTAACATGGTGCAGAGGCAGAGAGGGGGATGAAGCAGATCAGCGTCACTGTGTAGAGACCAGGAGGAGTGTGAAGCAGGTCAACGTCACTGTGTAGAGAGCAGGAGGAGTGTGAAGCAGGTCAGCGTCACTGTGAAGAGACCGTGAGGATCGTGAAGCAGGTCAGCGTCACTGTGAAGAGACTGGGAGGAGTGTGAAGCAGGTCATCCTCACTTTGAAGATACCGGGGGTTGTGTGAAGCAGGTCAGCATCACTGTGAAGATATGGAGAGGAGGATGAAGCAGGTCAGCGTCACTATGAAGAGACATGGAGGAGCGTGAAGCAGGTAATCGTCACCGTGGAGAGACCGGGAGTACTGTGAAGCAGGTCAGCGTCACTGTGAAGAGACCGGGATGAGTGTGAAACTGGTCAGTATCACTGCGAAGAGGCAGAGAGGGGGATGAAGCAGATCAGCGTCACTGTGTAGAGACCAGGAGGAGTGTGAAGCAGGTAAACGTCACTGTGAAGAGACTGGGAGGAGTGTGAAGCAGGTCAGGATCACTGTGAAGAGACAGGAAGGAGTGTGAAGCAGTTCATCCTCACTGTGAAGATACCGGGGGTTGTGTGAAGCAGGTCAGCATCACTGTGAAGAGATGGAGAGGAGGATGAAGCAGGTCAGCGTCACTGTGAAGAGACGGGTAGGAGTGTGAAGCAAGTAAGCATCACCGTGAAGAGACCGGGAGTAGTGTGAAGCAGGTAAGCGTCACTTGAAGAGACCGGGACGAGCGTGAAACAGGTCAGTATCACTGTGAAGAGGCAGAGAGGGGGATGAAGAAGATCAGCGTCACTGTGTAGAGTCCAGGAGGAGTGTGAAGCAGGTCAGCGTCACTGTGTAGAGACCAGGAGGAGTGTGAAGAAGGTCAGCGCCACTGTGAAGAGACTGGGAGTACTGTGAAGCAGGTCAGCGTCACTGTGAAGATACCGGGGGTAGTGTGAAGCAGGTCAACATCACTGTGAAGAGACGGAAAGGAGTGTGAAGCAGGTCAGGATCACTGTGAGGAAACCAGGAGGAGTGTGAAGCAGGTCAGCGTCAATGTGTAGAGACCAGGAGGAGTGTGAAGCAGGTCAGCGTCACCGTGAAGAGACTGGGAGTACTGTGAAGCAGGTCAGCGTCACTGTGAAGATACCGGGGGTAGTGTGAAGCAGGTCAACATCACTGTGAAGAGACGGAAAGGAGTGTGAAGCAGGTAAGAGTCACCGTGAAGAGACGGGGAGTAGTGTGAAGCAGGTCAGCGTCACTGTGAAGAGACGGGAAGGAGTGTGAAGCAGGTAATCCTCACTGTGAAGATACCGGGGGTAGTGTGAAGCAGGTCAGCATCACTGTGAAGAGATGGAGAGGAGGATGAAGCAGGTCAGCGTTACTGTGAAGAGACGGGTAGGAGTGTGAAGCAGGTAAGCGTCACTTTGAAGAGACCGGGAGTAGTGTGAAGCAGGTCAGCGTCACTGTGAAGAGACCGGGAGGAGCGTGAAACAGGTCAGTATCACTGTGAAGAGGCAGAAAGGGGGATGAAGCAGATCAGCGTCACTGTGGAGAGACCAGGAGGAGTGTGAAGCAGGTCAGCGTCATTGTGAAGAGACAGTGAGGATCGTGAAGCAGGTCAGCGTCACTGTGAAGAGACTGGGAGGAGTGTGAAGCAGGTCAGGATCACTGTGAAGAGACAGGGAGGAGTGTGAAGCAGGTCCTCCTCACTGTGAAAATACCGGGGGTTGTGTGAAGCAGGTCAGCATCACTGTAAAGAGATGGAGAGGAGGATGACGCAGGTCAGCGTCACTGTGAAGAGACGGGAAGGAGTGTGAAGCAGGTAAGCGTCACCGTGAAGAGACTGGGAGTACTGTGAAGCAGGTCAGCGTCACTGTGAAGAGACCTGGACGAGCGTGAAACAGATCAGTATCACTGTGAAGAGGCAGAGATGGGGATGAAACAGATCAGCGTCACTGTGAAGAGACGGAGAGGAGGATGAAGCAGGTCAGCGTCACTGTGAAGAGACGGGAAGGAGTGTGAAGCAGGTCATCCCCACTGTGAATATACCGGGAGCAGTGTGAAGCAGTTCATCCTCACTGTGAAGATACCGGGGGTAGTGTGAAGCAGGTCAGCATCACTGTGAAGAGACGGAAAGGAGTGTGAAGCAGGTCAGCGTCACTGTGTAGAGACCAGGAGGAGTGTGAAGAATGTCAGCGCCACTGTGAAGAGACTGGGAGGAGTGTGAAGCTGGTCAGGATCACTGTGAGGAAACCGGGACGAGTGTGAAGCAGGTCAGCGTCACTGTGAAGAGACCGGGAGGAGCGTGAAACAGGTCAGTATCACTGTGAAGAGACTGGGGAGGAGTAAGCGTCTCCGTGAAGAGACCGGGAGTAGTGTGAAGCAGGTCAGCGTCACTGTGAAGAGACGGGAAGGATTGTGAAGCAGGTAATCCTCAAAGTGAAGATACCGGGGGTAGTGTGAAGCAGGTCAGCATCACTGTGAAGAGATGGAGAGGAGGATGAAGCAGGTCAGCGGTACTGTGAAGAGACAGGAAGGAGTGTGAAGCAGGTAAGCGACACTATGAAGAGACGGAGAGGAGAATGAAACAGGTCAGCGGCACTGTGAAGAGATGGGAAGGAGTGTGAAGCAGGTCATTCTCACCGTGAAGAGACCGGGAGTAGTGTGAAGCAGGTCAGTGTTACTGTGAAGAGACCGGGAGGAGCGTAAAACAGGTCAGTATCACTGTGAAGAGGCAGAGAGGGGGATGAAGCAGATCAGTGTCACTGTTTAGAGACCGGGAGGAGTGTGAAGCAGGTCAACATCACTGTGTAGAGACCAGGAGGAGTGTGAAGCAGGTCAGCGTCACTGTGAAGAGACAGTGAGGATTGTGAAGCAGGTCAGCGTCACTGTGAAGAGACCGGGAGGAGTGTGAAGCAGGTCAGCGTCACTGTGAAGAGACAGTGAGGATTGTGAAGCAGGTCAGCGTCACTGTGAAGAGACCGGGAGGAGTGTGAAGCAGGTCAGGATCACTGTGAAGAGACAGGGAGGAGTGTGAAGCAGGTCATCCTCACTGTGAAGATACCGGGGGTTGTGTGAAGCAGGTCAGCATCACTGTGAAGAGATGGAGAGGAGGATGAAGCAGGTCAGCGTCAGGGTGTAGAGACTGGGAGTACTGTGAAGCAAGTCAGCGTCACTGTGAAGAGAACGGGACGAGCGTGAAACAGGTCAGTATCACTGTGAAGAGGCAGGGATGGGGATGAAGCAGATCAGCGTAACAGTGTAGAGACCAGGAGGAGTGTGAAGCAGGTCAGCGTCACTGTGAAGAGACGGAGAGGAGGATGAAGCAGGTCAGCGTCACTGTGAAGAGACGGGAAGGAGTGTGAAGCAGGTCATCCCCACTGTGAAGATACCGGGAGCAGTGTGAAGCAGGTCATCCTCACTGTGAAGATACCGGGGGTAGTGTGAAGCAGGTCAGCATCACTGTGAAGAGACGGAAAGGAGTGTGAAGTAGGTAAGCGTCACCGTGAAGAGACTGGGAGTAGGGTGAAGCAGGTCAGCGTCACTGTGAAGAGACGGGAAGGAGTGTGAAGCAGGTAAGCGTCACCGTGAAGAGACCGGGAGTAGTGTGAAGTAGGTCAGCGTCACTGTGAAGAGACCGGGAGGAGCGTGAAACAGGTCAGTATCATGGTGAAGAGGCAGAGAGGGGGATGAAGCAGATGAGCGTCACTGTGTAGAGACCAGGAGGAGTGTGAAGCAGGTCAGCGTCACTGTGTAGAGACCAGGAGGAGTGTGAAGCAGGTCAGCGTCACTGTGAAGAGACCGTGAGGATCGTGAAGCAGGTCAGCGTCACTGTGAAGAGACTGGGAGGAGTGTGAAGCAGGTCATCCTCACTTTGAAGATACCGGGGGTTTTGTGAAGCAGGTCAGCATCACTGTGAAGATATGGAGAGGAGGATGAAGCAGGTCAGCGTCACTATGAAGAGACGGGAAGGAGTGTGAAGCAGGTAAGCGTCACCGTGAAGAGACCGGGAGTACTGTGAAGCAGGTCAGCGTCACTGTGAAGAGACCGAGACGAATGTGAAACAGGTCAGTATCACTGCGAAGAGGCAGAGAGGTGGATGAAGCAGAACAGCGTCACTGTGAAGAGACCGGGAGGAGCGTGAAACAGGTCAGTATCATGGTGAAGAGGCAGAGAGGGGGATGAAGCAGATGAGCGTCACTGTGTAGAGACCAGGAGGAGTGTGAAGCAGGTCAGCGTCACTGTGTAGAGACCAGGAGGAGTGTGAAGCAGGTCAGCGTCACTGTGAAGAGACCGTGAGGATCGTGAAGCAGGTCAGCGTCACTGTGAAGAGACTGGGAGGAGTGTGAAGCAGGTCATCCTCACTTTGAAGATACCGGGGGTTTTGTGAAGCAGGTCAGCATCACTGTGAAGATATGGAGAGGAGGATGAAGCAGGTCAGCGTCACTATGAAGAGACGGGAAGGAGTGTGAAGCAGGTAAGCGTCACCGTGAAGAGACCGGGAGTACTGTGAAGCAGGTCAGTTCTGTCGAAGGGTCATGAGGACTCGAAACGTCAACTCTTTTCTTCTCCGCCGATGCTGCCAGACCTGCTGAGTTTTTCCAGGTAATTCTGTTTTTGTTTTGGATTTCCAGCATCCGCAGTTTTTTTGTTTTTATCACTGTGTAGAGACCAGGAGGAGTGTGAAGCAGGTAAGCATCACTGTAAAGAGACTAGGAGCAGTGTGAAGCAGGTCAGGATCACTATGAAGAGACAGGGAGGAGTGTGAAGCAGTTCATCCTCACTGTGAAGATACCAGGGGTTGTGTGAAGCAGGTCAGCATCACTGTGAAGAGATGGAGAGGAGGATGAAGCAGGTCAGCGTCACTGTGAAGAGACGGGAAGGAGTGTGAAGCAAGTAAGCGTCACTTTGAAGAGACCGGGAGTAGTGTGAAGCAGGTGAGCGTCACTTGAAGAGACCGGGACGAGCGTGAAACAGGTCAGTATCACTGTGAAGAGGCAGAGAGGGGGATGAAGCAGATCAGCGTCACTGTGTAGAGTCCAGGACGAGTGTGAAGCAGGTCAGCGTCAATTTGTAGAGACCAGGAGGAGTGTGAAGCAGGTCAGCGTCACCGTGAAGAGACTGGGAATACTGTGAAGCAGGTCAGCGTCACTGTGAAGATATCGGGGGTAGTGTGAAGCAGGTCAGCATCACTGTGAAGAGACGGAAAGGAGTGTGAAGCAGGTAAGCGTCACCGTGAAGAGACCGGGAGTAGTGTGAAGCAGGTCAGCGTCACTGTGAAGAGACGGGAAGGAGTGTGAAGCAGGTAATCCTCACTGTGAAGATACCGGGGGTAGTGTGAAGCAGGTCAGCATCACTGTGAAGAGTTGGAGAGGAGGATGAAGCAGGTCAGCGTTACTGTGAAGAGACGGGAAGGAGTGTGAAGCAGGTAAGCGTCACCGTGAAGAGACCGGGAGTCGTGTGAAGTAGGTCAGCGTCACTGTGAAGAGACCGGGAGGAGCATGAAACAGGTCAGTATCACTGTGAAGAGGCAGAAAGGGGGATGAAGCAGATCAGCGTCAACGTGTAGAGACCAGGAGGAGTGTGAAGCAGATCAGCATCATTGTGAAGAGACGGAGAGGAGTATGAAGCAGGTGAGCATCACTGCGAAGAGATGGGGAGGAGTGTGGAGCAGGGTAGAATCACTGTGAAGAGAGCGGGAGGAGTGTGAAGCAGGTCAGTATCAATGTGAAGCGATGGAGAGGAGTGTGAAGCAGGTCAGCATCAATGTGAAGAGACCGGGAGCAGTGTGAAGCAGGTCAGATCACATTGAAGAGATGGGGAGGAGTGTGAAGCAGGTCAGCATCACTGTGAAGAGACGGAGAGGGTGATGAAGCAGGTCAGCATCACTGTGAAGAGACTGGGAGGACCGCGAAGCAGGTCAGCGTCACTGTGAAGAGACGGGAGGAGCATGAAGCAGATCAGCGTCACTGTGAGGAGACAGGAAGGAGTGTGAAGCAGATACGAATCACTGTGAAGAGAGTGAGAGGAGTGCGAAGCAGCTCAGTAACACTGTGAAGAGACTGGTAGGAATGCGAAGCAGGTCAGCATCACTGTAAAGAGTTGGGGAGGAGTGTGAAGCAGATCAGCATCTTTGTGAAATGACCGGGAGCAGTGTGAAGCAGGTCAGATCACATTGAAGAGACGGGGAGGTGTGTGAAGCAGGATAGCATCACTGTGAAGAGACGGAGTGGAGTATGAAGCAGATCAGCGTCACTGTGAAGAGACGGAGAGGGGGATGAAGCAGGTAAGCGTCACCATGAAGAGACCGGGAGTAGTGTGAAGTAGGTCAGCGTCACTGTGAAGAGACCGGGAGGAGCGTGAAACAGGTCAGTATCACTGTGAAGAGGCAGAGAGGGGATGAAGCAGATCAGCGTCACTGTGTAGAACCCAGGAGGAGTGTGAAGCAGGTCAGCGTTACTGTGAAGAGACAGTGAGGATCGTGAAGCAGGTCAGCGTCACTGTGAAGAGACTGGGAGGAGTGTGAAGCAGGTCATCCTCACTTTGAAGATACCGGGTGTTGTGTGAAGCAGGTCAGCATCACTGTGAAGATATGGAGAGGAGCATGAAGCAGGTCAGCGTCACTATGAAGAGACGGGAAGGAGTGTGAAGCAGGTAAGCGTCACCGTGAAGAGACCGGGAGTAGTGTGAAGCAGGTAAGCGTCACTTGAAGAGACCGGGACGAGCGTGAAACAGGTCAGTATCACTGTGAAGAGGCAGAGAGGGGGATGAAGAAGATCAGCGTCACTGTGTAGAGTCCAGGAGGAGTGTGAAGCAGATCAGCGTCACTGTGTAGAGACCAGGAGGAGTGTGAAGAAGGTCAGCGCCACTATGAAGAGACTGGGAGGAGTGAGAAGCAGGTCAGGATCACAGTGAGGAAACCGGGAGGAGTGTGAAGCAGGTCAGCGTCAATGTGTAGAGACCAGGAGGAGTGTGAAGCAGGTCAGCGTCGCCGTGAAGAGACTGGGAGTACTGTGAAGCAGGTCAGCGTCACTGTGAAGATACCGGGGGTAGTGTGAAGCAGGTCAGCATCACTGTGAAGAGACGGAAAGGAGTGTGAAGCAGGTAAGCGTCACCGTGAAGAGACCGGGAGTAGTGTGAAGCAGGTCAGCGTCACTGTGAAGAGACGGGAAGGAGTGTGAAGCAGATAATCATCACTGCGAAGATACCGGGGGTAGTGTGAAGCAGGTCAGCATCACTGTGAAGAGATGAAGAGGAGGATGAAGCAGGTCAGCCTTACTGTGAAGAGACGGGAAGGAGTGTGAAGCAGGTAAGCGTCTCCGTGAAGAGACCGGGAGTAGTGTGAAGCAGGTCAGCGTCACTGTGAAGAGACGGGAAGGAGTGTGAAGCAGGTAATCCTCAAAGTGAAGATACCGGGGGTAGTGTGAAGCAGGTCAGCATCACTGTGAAGAGATGGAGAGGAGGATGAAGCAGGTCAGCGGTACTGTGAAGAGACAGGAAGGAGTGTGAAGCAGGTAAGCGACACTATGAAGAGACGGAGAGGAGAATGAAACAGGTCAGCGGCACTGTGAAGAGATGGGAAGGAGTGTGAAGCAGGTCATTCTCACCGTGAAGAGACCGGGAGTAGTGTGAAGCAGGTCAGTGTCACTGTGAAGAGACCGGGAGGAGCGTAAAACAGGTCAGTATCACTGTGAAGAGGCAGAGAGGGGGATGAAGCAGATCAGTGTCACTGTTTAGAGACCGGGAGGAGTGTGAAACAGGTCAACATCACTGTGTAGAGATCAGGAGGAGTGTGAAGCAGGTCAGCGTCAATTTGTAGAGACCAGGAGGAGTGTGAAGCAGGTCAGCGTCACCGTGAAGAGACTGGGAATACTGTGAAGCAGGTCAGCGTCACTGTGAAGATATCGGGGGTAGTGTGAAGCAGGTCAGCATCACTGTGAAGAGACGGAAAGGAGTGTGAAGCAGGTAAGCGTCACCGTGAAGAGACCGGGAGTAGTGTGAAGCAGGTCAGCGTCACTGTGAAGAGACGGGAAGGAGTGTGAAGCAGGTAATCCTCACTGTGAAGATACCGGGGGTAGTGTGAAGCAGGTCAGCATCACTGTGAAGAGTTGGAGAGGAGGATGAAGCAGGTCAGCGTTACTGTGAAGAGACGGGAAGGAGTGTGAAGCAGGTAAGCGTCACCGTGAAGAGACCGGGAGTAGTGTGAAGTAGGTCAGCGTCACTGTGAAGAGACCGGGAAGAGCATGAAACAGGTCAGTATCACTGTGAAGAGGCAGAAAGGGGGATGAAGCAGATCAGCGTCAACGTGTAGAGACCAGGAGGAGTGTGAAGCAGATCAGCATCATTGTGAAGAGACGGAGAGGAGTATGAAGCAGGTGAGCATCACTGCGAAGAGATGGGGAGGAGTGTGGAGCAGGGTAGAATCACTGTGAAGAGAGCGGGAGGAGTGTGAAGCAGGTCAGATCACATTGAAGAGATGGGGAGGAGTGTGAAGCAGGTCAGCATCACTGTGAAGAGACGGAGAGGGTGATGAAGCAGGTCAGCATCACTGTGAAGAGACTGGGAGGACCGCGAAGCAGGTCAGCGTCACTGTGAAGAGACGGGAGGAGCATGAAGCAGATCAGCGTCACTGTGAGGAGACAGGAAGGAGTGTGAAGCAGATACGAATCACTGTGAAGAGAGTGAGAGGAGTGCGAAGCAGCTCAGTAACACTGTGAAGAGACTGGTAGGAATGCGAAGCAGGTCAGCATCACTGTAAAGAGTTGGGGAGGAGTGTGAAGCAGATCAGCATCTTTGTGAAATGACCGGGAGCAGTGTGAAGCAGGTCAGATCACATTGAAGAGACGGGGAGGTGTGTGAAGCAGGATAGCATCACTGTGAAGAGACGGAGTGGAGTATGAAGCAGATCAGCGTCACTGTGAAGAGACGGAGAGGGGGATGAAGCAGGTAAGCATCACCATGAAGAGACCGGGAGTAGTGTGAAGTAGGTCAGCGTCACTGTGAAGAGACCGGGAGGAGCGTGAAACAGGTCAGTATCACTGTGAAGAGGCAGAGAGGGGATGAAGCAGATCAGCGTCACTGTGTAGAACCCAGGAGGAGTGTGAAGCAGGTCAGCGTTACTGTGAAGAGACAGTGAGGATCGTGAAGCAGGTCAGCGTCACTGTGAAGAGACTGGGAGGAGTGTGAAGCAGGTCATCCTCACTTTGAAGATACCGGGGGTTGTGTGAAGCAGGTCAGCATCACTGTGAAGATATGGAGAGGAGCATGAAGCAGGTCAGCGTCACTATGAAGAGACGGGAAGGAGTGTGAAGCAGGTAAGCGTCACCGTGAAGAGACCGGGAGTAGTGTGAAGCAGGTAAGCGTCACTTGAAGAGACCGGGACGAGCGTGAAACAGGTCAGTATCACTGTGAAGAGGCAGAGAGGGGGATGAAGAAGATCAGCGTCACTGTGTAGAGTCCAGGAGGAGTGTGAAGCAGATCAGCGTCACTGTGTAGAGACCAGGAGGAGTGTGAAGAAGGTCAGCGCCACTATGAAGAGACTGGGAGGAGTGAGAAGCAGGTCAGGATCACAGTGAGGAAACCGGGAGGAGTGTGAAGCAGGTCAGCGTCAATGTGTAGAGACCAGGAGGAGTGTGAAGCAGGTCAGCGTCGCCGTGAAGAGACTGGGAGTACTGTGAAGCAGGTCAGCGTCACTGTGAAGATACCGGGGGTAGTGTGAAGCAGGTCAGCATCACTGTGAAGAGACGGAAAGGAGTGTGAAGCAGGTAAGCGTCACCGTGAAGAGACCGGGAGTAGTGTGAAGCAGGTCAGCGTCACTGTGAAGAGACGGGAAGGAGTGTGAAGCAGATAATCATCACTGCGAAGATACCGGGGGTAGTGTGAAGCAGGTCAGCATCACTGTGAAGAGATGAAGAGGAGGATGAAGCAGGTCAGCCTTACTGTGAAGAGACGGGAAGGAGTGTGAAGCAGGTAAGCGTCTCCGTGAAGAGACCGGGAGTAGTGTGAAGCAGGTCAGCGTCACTGTGAAGAGACGGGAAGGAGTGTGAAGCAGGTAATCCTCAAAGTGAAGATGCCGGGGATAGTGTGAAGCAGGTCAGCATCACTGTGAAGAGATGGAGAGGAGGATGAAGCAGGTCAGCGGTACTGTGAAGAGACAGGAAGGAGTGTGAAGCAGGTAAGCGACACTATGAAGAGACGGAGAGGAGAATGAAACAGGTCAGCGGCACTGTGAAGAGATGGGAAGGAGTGTGAAGCAGGTCATTCTCACCGTGAAGAGACCGGGAGTAGTGTGAAGCAGGTCAGTGTCACTGTGAAGAGACCGGGAGGAGCGTAAAACAGGTCAGTATCACTGTGAAGAGGCAGAGAGGGGGATGAAGCAGATCAGTGTCACTGTTTAGAGACCGGGAGGAGTGTGAAACAGGTCAACATCACTGTGTAGAGATCAGGAGGAGTGTGAAGCAGGTCAGCGTCACTGTGAAGAGACAGTGAGGATTGTGAAGCAGGTCAGCGTCACTGTGAAGAGACCGGGAGGAGTGTGAAGCAGGTCAGGATCACTGTGAAGAGACAGGGAGGAGTGTGAAGCAGGTCATCCTCACTGTGAAGATACCGGGGGTTGTGTGAAGCAGGTCAGCATCACTGTGAAGAGATGGAGAGGAGGATGAAGCAGGTCAGCGTCAGGGTGAAGAGACTGGGAGTACTGTGAAGCAAGTCAGCGTCACTGTGAAGAGAACGGGACGAGCGTGAAACAGGTCAGTATCACTGTGAAGAGGCAGGGATGGGGATGAAGCAGATCAGCGTAACAGTGTAGAGACCAGGAGGAGTGTGAAGCAGGTCAGCGTCACTGTGAAGAGACGGAGAGGAGGATGAAGCAGGTCAGCGTCACTGTGAAGAGACGGGAAGGAGTGTGAAGCAGGTCATCCCCACTGTGAAGATACCGGGAGCAGTGTGAAGCAGGTCATCCTCACTGTGAAGATACCGGGGGTAGTGTGAAGCAGGTCAGCATCACTGTGAAGAGACGGAAAGGAGTGTGAAGTAGGTAAGCGTCACCGTGAAGAGACTGGGAGTAGGGTGAAGCAGGTCAGCGTCACTGTGAAGAGACGGAGAGGTGGATGAAGCAGGTAAGCGTCACCATGAAGAGACCGGGAGTAGTGTGAAGTAGGTCAGCGTCACTGTGAAGAGACCGGGAGGAGCGTGAAACAGGTCAGTATCACTGTGAAGAGGCAGAGAGGGGGATGAAGCAGATCAGCGTCACTGTGTAGAACCCAGGAGGAGTGTGAAGCAGGTCAGCGTTACTGTGAAGAGACAGTGAGGATCGTGAAGCAGGTCAGCGTCACTGTGAAGAGACTGGGAGGAGTGTGAAGCAGGTCATCCTCACTTTGAAGATACCGGGGGTTGTGTGAAGCAGGTCAGCATCACTGTGAAGATATGGAGAGGAGCATGAAGCAGGTCAGCGTCACTATGAAGAGACGGGAAGGAGTGTGAAGCAGGTAAGCGTCACCGTGAAGAGACCGGGAGTAGTGTGAAGCAGGTCAGCGTCACTGTGAAGAGACCGGGACGAATGTGAAACAGGTCAGTATCACTGCGAAGAGGCAGAGAGGGGGATGAAGCAGATCAGCGTCACTGTGTAGAGACCAGGAGGAGTGTGAAGTAGGTAAGTGTCACTGTGAAGTGACTGGGAGGAGTGTGAAGTAGGTCAGGATCACTGTGAAGAGACAGGGAGGAGTGTGAAGCAGTTCATCCTCACTGTGAAGATACCGGGGGTTGTGTGAAGCAGGTCAGCGTCACTATGAAGAGACGGGAAGGAGTGTGAAGCAGGTAAGCGTCACCGTGAAGAGACCGGGAGTAGTGTGAAGCAGGTAAGCGTCACTTGAAGAGACCGGGACGAGCGTGAAACAGGTCAGTATCACTGTGAAGAGGCAGAGAGGGGGATGAAGAAGATCAGCGTCACTGTGTAGAGTCCAGGAGGAGTGTGAAGCAGATCAGCGTCACTGTGTAGAGACCAGGAGGAGTGTGAAGAAGGTCAGCGCCACTATGAAGAGACTGGGAGGAGTGAGAAGCAGGTCAGGATCACAGTGAGGAAACCGGGAGGAGTGTGAAGCAGGTCAGCGTCAATGTGTAGAGACCAGGAGGAGTGTGAAGCAGGTCAGCGTCGCCGTGAAGAGACTGGGAGTACTGTGAAGCAGGTCAGCGTCACTGTGAAGAGACCGGGAGTAGTGTGAAGCAGGTCAGCGTCACTGTGACGAGACGGGAAGGAGTGTGAAGCAGGTAATCATCACTGCGAAGATACCGGGGGTAGTGTGAAGCAGGTCAGCATCACTGTGAAGAGATGAAGAGGAGGATGAAGCAGGTCAGCCTTACTGTGAAGAGACGGGAAGGAGTGTGAAGCAGGTAAGCGTCTCCGTGAAGAGACCGGGAGTAGTGTGAAGCAGGTCAGCGTCACTGTGAAGAGACGGGAAGGAGTGTGAAGCAGGTAATCCTCAAAGTGAAGATACCGGGGGTAGTGTGAAGCAGGTCAGCATCACTGTGAAGAGATGGAGAGGAGGATGAAGCAGGTCAGCGGTACTGTGAAGAGACAGGAAGGAGTGTGAAGCAGGTAAGCGACACTATGAAGAGACGGAGAGGAGAATGAAACAGGTCAGCGGCACTGTGAAGAGATGGGAAGGAGTGTGAAGCAGGTCATTCTCACCGTGAAGAGACCGGGAGTAGTGTGAAGCAGGTCAGTGTCACTGTGAAGAGACCGGGAGGAGCGTAAAACAGGTCAGTATCACTGTGAAGAGGCAGAGAGGGGGATGAAGCAGATCAGTGTCACTGTTTAGAGACCGGGAGGAGTGTGAAGCAGGTCAACATCACTGTGTAGAGACCAGGAGGAGTGTGAAGCAGGTCAGCGTCACTGTGAAGAGACAGTGAGGATTGTGAAGCAGGTCAGCGTCACTGTGAAGAGACCGGGAGGAGTGTGAAGCAGGTCAGGATCACTGTGAAGAGACAGGGAGGAGTGTGAAGCAGGTCATCCTCACTGTGAAGATACCGGGGGTTGTGTGAAGCAGGTCAGCATCACTGTGAAGAGATGGAGAGGAGGATGAAGCAGGTCAGCGTCAGGGTGAAGAGACTGGGAGTACTGTGAAGCAAGTCAGCGTCACTGTGAAGAGAACGGGACGAGCGTGAAACAGGTCAGTATCACTGTGAAGAGGCAGGGATGGGGATGAAGCAGATCAGCGTAACAGTGTAGAGACCAGGAGGAGTGTGAAGCAGGTCAGCGTCACTGTGAAGAGACGGAGAGGAGGATGAAGCAGGTCAGCGTCACTGTGAAGAGACGGGAAGGAGTGTGAAGCAGGTCATCCCCACTGTGAAGATACCGGGAGCAGTGTGAAGCAGGTCATCCTCACTGTGAAGATACCGGGGGTAGTGTGAAGCAGGTCAGCATCACTGCGAAGAGACGGAAAGGAGTGTGAAGTAGGTAAGCGTCACCGTGAAGAGACTGGGAGTAGGGTGAAGCAGGTCAGCGTCACTGTGAAGAGACGGGAAGGAGTGTGAAGCAGGTAAGCGTCACCGTGAAGAGACCGGGAGTAGTGTGAAGTAGGTCAGCGTCACTGTGAAGAGACCGGGAGGAGCGTGAAACAGGTCAGTATCATGGTGAAGAGGCAGAGAGGGGGATGAAGCAGATGAGCGTCACTGTGTAGAGACCAGGAGGAGTGTGAAGCAGGTCAGCGTCACTGTGTAGAGACCAGGAGGAGTGTGAAGCAGGTCAGCGTCACTGTGAAGAGACCGTGAGGATCGTGAAGCAGGTCAGCGTCACTGTGAAGAGACTGGGAGGAGTGTGAAGCAGGTCATCCTCACTTTGAAGATACCGGGGGTTTTGTGAAGCAGGTCAGCATCACTGTGAAGATATGGAGAGGAGGATGAAGCAGGTCAGCGTCACTATGAAGAGACGGGAAGGAGTGTGAAGCAGGTAAGCGTCACCGTGAAGAGACCGGGAGTACTGTGAAGCAGGTCAGCGTCACTGTGAAGAGACCGAGACGAATGTGAAACAGGTCAGTATCACTGCGAAGAGGCAGAGAGGGGGATGAAGCAGAACAGCGTCACTGTGTAGAGACCAGGAGGAGTGTGAAGCAGGTAAGCATCACTGTAAAGAGACCAGGAGCAGTGTGAAGCAGGTCAGGATCACTATGAAGAGACACGGAGGAGTGTGAAGCAGTTCATCCTCACTGTTAAGATACCAGGGGTTGTGTGAAGCAGGTCAGCATCACTGTGAAGAGATGGAGAGGAGGATGAAGCAGATCAGCGTCAACGTGTAGAGACCAGGAGGAGTGTGAAGCAGGTCAGCGTCATTGTGAAGGGACAGTGAGGATCGTGAAGCAGGTCAGCGTCACTGTGATGAGACCGGGAGGAGCGTGAAACAGGTCAGTATCACTGTGAAGAGGCAGAAAGGGGGATGACGCAGATCAGCGTCACTGTGGAGAGACCAGGAGCAGTGTGAAGCAGGTCAGCGTCACTGTGAAGAGACAGTGAGGATCGTGAAGCAGGTCAGCGTCACTGTGAAGAGACTGGGAGGAGTGTGAAGCAGGTCAGGATCACTGTGAAGAGACAGGGAGGAGTGTGAAGCAGGTCATCCTCACTGTGAAGATACCGGGAGCAGTGTGAAGCAGGTCATCTTCACTGTGAAGATACCGGGGGTAGTGTGAAGCAGGTCAGCATCACTGTGAAGAGACGGAAAGGAGTGTGAAGTAGGTAAGCGTCACCGTGAAGAGACCGGGAGTAGTGTGAAGCAGGTCAGCGTCACTGTGAAGAGACGGGAAGGAGTGTGAAGCAGGTAAGCGTCACCGAAAAGAGACCGGGAGTAGTGTGAAGTAGGTCAGCGTCACTGTGAAGAGACGGGGAGGAGCGTGAAACAGGTCAGTAACACGGTGAAGAGGCAGAGAGGGGGATGAAGCAGATCAGCGTCACTGTGTAGAGACCAGGAGGAGTGTGAAGCAGGTGAACGTCACTGTGTAGAGAGCAGGAGGAGTGTGAAGCAGGTCAGCGTCACTGTGAAGAGACCATGAGGATCGTGAAGCAGGTCAGCGTCACTGTGAAGAGACTGGGAGGAGTGTGAAGCAGGTCATCCTCACTTTGAAGATACCGGGGGTTGTGTGAAGCAGGTCAGCATCACTCTGAAGATATGGAGAGGGGGATGAAGCAGATCAGCGTCACTGTGTAGAGACCAGGAGGAGTGTGAAGCAGGTAAGCGTCACTGTGAAGAGACTGGGAGGAGTGTGAAGCAGGTCAGGATCACTGTGAAGAGACAGGGAGGAGTGTGAAGCAGTTTATCCTCACTGTGAAGATACCGGGGGTTGTGTGAAGCAGGTCAGCATCACTGTGAAGAGATGGAGAGGAGGATGAAGCAGGTCAGCGTCACTGTGAAGAGACGGGAAGGAGTGTGAAGCAAGTAAGCGTCACCGTAAAGAGACTGGGTGTACTGTGAAGCAGGTCAGCGTCACTGTGAAGATACCGGGGGTAGTGTGAAGCAGGTCAACATCACTGTGAAGAGACGGAAAGGAGTGTGAAGCAGGTAAGCGTCACTGTGAAGAGACCGGGAGTAGTGTGAAGCAGGTCAGCGTCACTGTGAAGAGACGGGAAGGAGTGTGAAGCAGGTAATCCTCACTGTGAAGATACCGGGGGTAGTGTGAAGCAGGTCAGCATCACTGTGAAGAGATGGAGAGGAGGATGAAGCAGGTCAGCGTTACTGTGAAGAGACGGGAAGGAGTGTGAAGCAGGTAAGCGTCACTTTGAAGAGACCGGGAGTAGTGTGAAGTAGGTCAGCGTCACTGTGAAGAGACCGGGAGGAGCGTGAAACAGGTCAGTATCACTGTGAAGAGGCAGAAAGGGGGATGACGCAGATCAGCGTCACTGTGGAGAGACCAGGAGCAGTGTGAAGCAGGTCAGCGTCACTGTGAAGAGACAGTGAGGATCGTGAAGCAGGTCAGCGTCACTGTGAAGAGACTGGGAGGAGTGTGAAGCAGGTCAGGATCACTGTGAAGAGACAGGGAGGAGTGTGAAGCACGTCATCCTCACTGTGAAGATACCGGGAGCAGTGTGAAGCAGGTCATCCTCACTGTGAAGATACCGGGGGTAGTGTGAAGCAGGTCAGCATCACTGTGAAGAGACGGAAAGGAGTGTGAAGTAGGTAAGCGTCACCGTGAAGAGACCGGGAGTAGTGTGAAGCAGGTCAGCGTCACTGTGAAGAGACGGGAAGGAGTGTGAAGCAGGTAAGCGTCACCGAAAAGAGACCGGGAGTAGTATGAAGTAGGTCAGCGTCACTGTGAAGAGACCGGGAGGAGCGTGAAACAGGTCAGTAACACGCTGAAGAGGCAGAGAGGGGGATGAAGCAGATCAGCGTCACTGTGTAGAGACCAGGAGGAGTGTGAAGCAGTTCAACGTCACTGTGTAGAGAGCAGGAGGAGTGTGAAGCAGGTCAGCGTCACTGTGAAGAGACCGTGAGGATCGTGAAGCAGGTCAGCGTCACTGTGAAGAGACTGGGAGGAGTGTGAAGCAGGTCATCCTCACTTTGAAGATACCGGGGGTTGTGTGAAGCAGGTCAGCATCACTCTGAAGATATGGAGAGGGGGATGAAGCAGATCAGCGTCACTGTGTAGAGACCAGGAGGAGTGTGAAGCAGGTAAGCGTCACTGTGAAGAGACTGGGAGGAGTGTGAAGCAGGTCAGGATCACTGTGAAGAGACAGGGAGGAGTGTGAAGCAGTTTATCCTCACTGTGAAGATACCGGGGGTTGTGTGAAGCAGGTCAGCATCACTGTGAAGAGATGGAGAGGAGGATGAAGCAGGTCAGCGTCACTGTGAAGAGACGGGAAGGAGTGTGAAGCAAGTAAGCGTCACCGTGAAGAGACCGGGAGTAGTGTGAAGCAGGTAAGCGTCACTTGAAGAGACCGGGACGAGCGTGAAACAGGTCAGTATCACTGTGAAGAGGCAGAGAGGGGGATGAAGAAGATCAGCGTCACTGTGTCGAGACCAGGAGGAGTGTGAAGAAGGTCAGCGCCACTGTGAAGAGACTGGGAGGAGTGTGAAGCAGGTCAGGATCACTGTGAGGAAACCAGGAGGAGTGTGAAGCAGGTCAGCGTCAATGTGTAGTGACCAGGAGGAGTGTGAAGCAGGTCAGCGTCACCGTGAAGAGACTGGGAGTACTGTGAAGCAGGTCAGCGTCACTGTGTAGAGACCAGGAGGAGTGTGAAGAAGGTCAGCGCTACTGTGAAGAGACTGGGAGGAGTGTGAAGCAGGTCAGGATCACTGTGAGGAAACCAGGAGGAGTGTGAAGCAGGTCAGCGTCAATGTGTAGCGAGCAGGAGGAGCGTGAAGCAGGTCAGCGTCACCGTGAAGATACCGGGGGTAGTGTGAAGCAGGTCAACATCACTGTGAAGAGACGGAAAGGAGTGTGAAGCAGGTAAGCGTCACCGTGAAGAGACCGGGAGTAGTGTGAAGCAGGTAATCCTCACTGTGAAGATACCGGGGGTATGTGAAGCAGGTCAGCATCACTGTGAAGAGATGGAGAGGAGGATGAAGCAGGTCAGCGTTACTGTGAAGAGACGGGAAGGAGTGTGAAGCAGGTAAGCGTCACTTTGAAGAGACCGGGAGTAGTGTGAAGTAGGTCAGCGTCACTGTGAAGAGACCGGGAGGAGCGTGAAACAGGTCAGTATCACTGTGAAGAGGCAGAAAGGGGGATGACGCAGATCAGCGTCACTGTGGAGAGACCAGGAGCAGTGTGAAGCAGGTCAGCGTCACTGTGAAGAGACAGTGAGGATCGTGAAGCAGGTCAGCGTCACTGTGAAGAGACTGGGAGGAGTGTGAAGCAGGTCAGGATCACTGTGAAGAGACAGGGAGGAGTGTGAAGCAGGTCATCCTCACTGTGAAGATACCGGGAGCAGTGTGAAGCAGGTCATCTTCACTGTGAAGATACCGGGGGTAGTGTGAAGCAGGTCAGCATCACTGTGAAGAGACGGAAAGGAGTGTGAAGTAGGTAAGCGTCACCGTGAAGAGACCGGGAGTAGTGTGAAGCAGGTCAGCGTCACTGTGAAGAGACGGGAAGGAGTGTGAAGCAGGTAAGCGTCACCGAAAAGAGACCGGGAGTAGTGTGAAGTAGGTCAGCGTCACTGTGAAGAGACCGGGAGGAGCGTGAAACAGGTCAGTAACACGGTGAAGAGGCAGAGAGGGGGATGAAGCAGATCAGCGTCACTGTGTAGAGACCAGGAGGAGTGTGAAGCAGTTCAACGTCACTGTGTAGAGAGCAGGAGGAGTGTGAAGCAGGTCAGCGTCACTGTGAAGAGACCGTGAGGATCGTGAAGCAGGTCAGCGTCACTGTGAAGAGACTGGGAGGAGTGTGAAGCAGGTCATCCTCACTTTGAAGATACCGGGGGTTGTGTGAAGCAGGTCAGCATCACTCTGAAGATATGGAGAGGGGGATGAAGCAGATCAGCGTCACTGTGTAGAGACCAGGAGGAGTGTGAAGCAGGTAAGCGTCACTGTGAAGAGACTGGGAGGAGTGTGAAGCAGGTCAGGATCACTGTGAAGAGACAGGGAGGAGTGTGAAGCAGTTTATCCTCACTGTGAAGATACCGGGGGTTGAGTGAAGCAGGTCAGCATCACTGTGAAGAGATGGAGAGGAGGATGAAGCAGGTCAGCGTCACTGTGAAGAGACGGGAAGGAGTGTGAAGCAAGTAAGCGTCACCGTGAAGAGACCGGGAGTAGTGTGAAGCAGGTAAGCGTCACTTGAAGAGACCGGGACGAGCGTGAAACAGGTCAGTATCACTGTGAAGAGGCAGAGAGGGGGATGAAGAAGATCAGCGTCACTGTGTAGAGACCAGGAGGAGTGTGAAGAACGTCAGCGCCACTGTGAAGAGACTGGGAGGAGTGTGAAGCAGGTCAGGATTACTGTGAGGAAACCAGGAGGAGTGTGAAGCAGGTCAGCGTCAATGTGTAGCGACCAGGAGGAGTATGAAGCAGGTCAGCGTCACCGTGAAGAGACTGGGAGTACTGTGAAGCAGGTCAGCGTCACTGTGTAGAGACCAGGAGGAGTGTGAAGAAGGTCAGCGCCACTGTGAAGAGACTGGGAGGAGTGTGAAGCAGGTCAGGATCACTGTGAGGAAACCAGGAGGAGTGTGAAGCAGGTCAGCGTCAATGTGTAGCGAGCAGGAGGAGTGTGAAGCAGGTCAGCGTCACCGTGAAGAGACTGGGAGTACTGTGAAGCAGGTCAGCGTCACTGTGAAGATACCGGGGGTATTGTGAAGCAGGTCAACATCACTGTGAAGAGACGGAAAGGAGTGTGAAGCAGGTAAGCGTCACCGTGAAGAGACCGGGAGTAGTGTGAAGCAGGTCAGCATCACTGTGAAGAGATGGAGAGGAGGATGAAGCAGGTCAGCGTTACTGTGAAGAGACGGGAAGGAGTGTGAAGCAGGTAAGCGTCACTTTGAAGAGACCGGGAGTAGTGTGAAGTAGGTCAGCGTCACTGTGAAGAGACCGGGAGGAGCGTGAAACAGGTCAGTATCACTGTGAAGAGGCAGAAAGGGGGATGAAGCAGATCAGCGTCACTGTGGAGAGACCAGGAGGAGTGTGAAGCAGGTCAGCGTCATTGTGAAGAGACAGTGAGGATCGTGAAGCAGGTCAGCGTCACTGTGAAGAGACTGGGAGGAGTGTGAAGCAGGTCAGGATCACTGTGAAGAGACAGGGAGGAGTGTGAAGCAGGTCATCCTCACTGTGAAAATACCGGGGGTTGTGTGAAGCTCGTCAGCATCACTGTAAAGAGATGGAGAGGAGGATGACGCAGGTCAGCGTCACTGTGAAGAGACGGGAAGGAGTGTGAAGCAGGTAAGCGCCACCGTGAAGAGACTGGGAGTACTGTGAAGCAGGTCAGCGTCACTGTGAAGAGACCTGGACGAGCGTGAAACAGATCAGTATCACTGTGAAGAGGCAGAGATGGGGATGAAACAGATCAACGTCACTGTTTAGAGACCAGGAGGAGTGTGAAGCAGGTCAGCGTCACTGTGAAGAGACGGAGAGGAGGATGAAGCAGGTCAGCGTCACTGTGAAGAGACGGGAAGGATTGTGAAGCAGGTCATCCCCACTGTGAAGATACCGGGAGCAGTGTGAAGCAGTTCATCCTCACTGTGAAGATACCGGGGGTAGTGTGAAGCAGGTCAGCATCACTGTGAAGAGACGGAAAGGAGTGTGAAGTACGTAAGCGTCACCGTGAAGAGACCGGGAGTAGTGTGAAGCAGGTCAGCGTCACTGTGAAGAGACGGGAAGGAGTGTGAAGCAGGTAAGCGTCACCGTGAAGAGACCGGGAGTAGTGTGAAGTAGGTCAGCGTCACTGTGAAGAGACCGGGAGGAGCGTGAAACAGGTCAGTATCACTGTGAAGAGGCAGAAAGGGGGATGAAGCAGATCAGCGTCACTGTGTAGAGACCAGGAGGAGTGTGAAGCAGGTCAGCGTCATTGTGAAGAGACAGTGAGGATCGTGAAGCAGGTCAGCGTCACTGTGAAGAGACTGGGGAGGAGTGTGCAGCAGTTCAGCATCACTGTGAAGAGACCGAGAGGAGTGTGAAGCAGGTCAGCATCACTGTTAAGAGATGGGGAGGACTGTGAAGTAGGTGAGCATCACTGTGAAGAATCTGGGGAGGACTGTGAAGCATGTCAGCATCACTGTGAAGAAACTGGGGAGGACTGTGAAGCAGGTCAGCATCACTGTGAAGAGACGGGGAGGCGTATAAAGCAGATCAGCATCATTGTGAAGAGACGGAGAGGAGTATGAAGCAGGTGAGCATCACTGTGAAGAGATGGGGAGGAGTGTGAAGCAGGTTAGAATCACTGTGAAGAGACCGGGAGCAGTGTGAAGCAGGTCAGATCACATTGAAGAGACGGGGAGGTATGTGAAGCAGGACAGCATCACTGTGAAGGGACGGAGTGGAATATGAAGCAGATCAGCGTCACTGTGAAGAGACGGAGAGGGGGATGAAGCAGGTCAGCGTCACTGTGAAGAGACCGGGAGGAGCATGAAACAGGTCAGTATCACTGTGAAGAGGCAGAGAGGGGAATGAAGCAGATCAGCGTCACTGTGTAGAGACCAGGAGGAGTGTGAAGAAGGTCAGCGTCACTGTGTAGTGACCAGGAGGATTGTGAAGCAGATCATCCCCACTGTGAAGATACCGGGTGTTGTGTGAAGCAGGTCAGCATCACTGTGAAGGGACAGTGAGGATCGTGAAGCAGGTCAGCATCACTGTGAAGGGACCGTGAGGATCGTGAAGCAGGTCAGCATCACTGTGAAGAGACCGAGAGGAGTGTGAAGCAGTTCAGCATCACTGTAAAGAGATGTGGAGGTGTGTAAAGCAGATCAGCATCATTGTGAAGAGACGGAGAGGAGTATGAAGCAGGTGAGCATCACTGTGAAGAGATGGGGAGGAGTGTGGAGCATGGTAGAATCACTGTGAAGAGAGCGGGACGAGTGTGAAGCAGGTCAGTATCAATGTGAAGCGATGGAGAGGAGTGTGAAGCAGGTCAGCATCAATGTGAAGAGACCGGGAGCAGTGTGAAGCAGGTCAGATCACATTGAAGAGATGGGGAGGAGTGTGAAGCAGGTCAGCATCACTGTGAAGAGACGGAGAGGGTGATGAAGCAGGTCAGCATCACTGTGAAGAGACTGGGAGGACCGCGAAGCAGGTCAGTGTCACTGTGAAGAGACGGGAGGAGCATGAAGCAGATCAGCGTCACTGTGAGGAGACAGGAAGGAGTGTGAAGCAGATACGAATCACTGTGAAGAGAGTGAGAGGAGTGCGAAGCAGCTCAGTAACACTGTGAAGAGACTGGTAGGAATGCGAAGCAGGTCAGCATCACTGTAAAGAGTTGGGGAGGAGTGTGAAGCAGATCAGCATCTTTGTGAAATGACCGGGAGCAGTGTGAAGCAGGTCAGATCACATTGAAGAGACGGGGAGGTGTGTGAAGCAGGATAGCATCACTGTGAAGAGACGGAGTGGAGTATGAAGCAGATCAGCGTCACTGTGAAGAGACAGAGAGGGGGATGAAGCAGGTAAGCGTCACCTTGAAGAGACCGGGAGTAGTGTGAAGTAGGTCAGCGTCACTGTGAAGAGACCGGGAGGAGCGTGAAACAGGTCAGTATCACGGTGAAGAGGCAGAGAGGGGGATGAAGCAGATCAGCGTCACTGTGTAGAAACCAGGAGGAGTGTGAAGCAGGTCAGCGTTACTGTGAAGAGACAGTGAGGATCGTGAAGCAGGTCAGTGTCACTGTGAAGAGACAGGGAGGAGTGTGAAGCAGGTCATCCCCACTGTGAAGATACCGGGAGCAGTGTGAAGCAGGTAATCCTCACTGTGAAGATACCGGGGGTCGTGTGAAGCAATTCAGCATCACTGCGAAGAGATGGAGAGGAAGATGAAGCAGGTCAGCGTCACTGTGAAGAGACGGGAAGGAGTGTGAAGCAGGTAAGCTTCACCGTGAAGAGACCGGGAGTAGTGTGAAGCAGGTCAGCGTCACTGTGAAGAGACCGGGAGGAGCGTAAAACAGGTCAGTATCACTGTGAAGAGGCAGAGAGTGTGATGAAGCAGATCAGCGTCACTGTTTAGAGACCAGGAGGAGTGTGAAGCAGGTCAACATCACTGTGTAGAGACCAGGAGGAGTGTGAAGCAGGTCAGCGTCACTGTGAAGAGACAGTGAGGATCGTGAAGCAGGTCAGCGTCACTGTGAAGAGACCGGGAGGAGTGTGAAGCAGGTCAGGATCACTGTGAAGAGACGGGGAGGAGTGTGAAGCAGGTCAACATCACTGTGTAGAGACCAGGAGGAGTGTGAAGCTGGTCAGCGTCACTGTGAAGAGACGGGAAGGAGTGTGAAGCAGGTCATCCCCACTGTGAAGATACCGGGAGCAGTGTGAAGCAGGTCATCCTCACTGTGAAGATACCGGCGGTTGTGTGAAGCAGGTCAGCATCACTGTGAAGAGACGGGAAGGAGTGTGAAGCAGGTAAGCGTCACCGTAAAGAGACCGGGAGTACTGTGAAGCAGGTCAGCGTCACTGTGAAGAGAACGGGACGAGTGTTAAACAGGTCAGTATCACTGTGAAGAGGCAGAGAGGGGGATGAAGCAGATCAGCGTCACTGTGTAGAGACCAGGAGGAGTGTGAAGCAGGTAAGCGTCACTGTGAAGAGACTGGGAGGAGTGTGAAGCAGGTCAGGATCACTGTGAAGAGACAGGGAGGAGTGTGAAGCAGTTCATCCTCACTGTGAAGATACCGGGGGTTGTGTGAAGCAGGTCAGCATCACTGTGAAGAGATGGAGAGGAGGATGAAGCAGGTCAGCGTCACTGTGAAGAGAAGGGAAGGAGTGTGAAGCAAGTAAGCGTCACCGTGAAGAGACCGTTACGAGCGTGAAACAGGTCAGTATCACTGTGAAGAGGCAGAGAGGGGGATGAAGCAGATCAGCGTCACTGTGTAGAGTCCAGGAGGAGTGTGAAGCAGGTCAGCGTCACTGTGTAGAGACTAGGAGGAGTGTGAAGAATGTCAGCGCCACTGTGAAGAGACTGGGAGGAGTGTGAAGCAGGTCAGGATCACTGTGAGGAAACCGGGAGCAGTGTGAAGCAGGTCAGCGTCAATGTGTAGAGACCAGGAGGAGTGTGAAGCAGGTCAGCGTCACTGTGAAGATACCGGGGGTAGTGTGAAGCAGGTAAGCGTCACCATGAAGATACCGGGGGTAGTGTGAAGCAGGTCAGCATCACTGTGAAGAGATGGAGAGGAGCTTGAAGCAGGTCAGCGTTACTGTGAAGAGACGGGAAGGAGTGTGAAGCAGGTAAGCGTCACCGTGAAGAGACCGGGAGTAGTGTGAAGTAGGTCAGTATCAATGTGAAGCGATGGAGAGGAGTTTGAAGCAGGTCAGCATCAATGTGAAGAGACCGGGAGCAGTGTGAAGCAGGTCAGATCACATTGAAGAGATGGGGAGGAGTGTGAAGCAGGTCAGCGTCACTGTGAAGAGACGGAGAGGAGGATGAAGCAGGTCAGCGTCACTGTGAAGAGAGCGGGAGGAGTGTGAAGCAGGTCAGTATCAATGTGAAGCGATGGAGAGGAGTTTGAAGCAGGTCAGCATCAATGTGAAGAGACCGGGAGCAGTGTGAAGCAGGTCAGATCACATTGAAGAGATGGGGAGGAGTGTGAAGCAGGTCAGCGTCACTGTGAAGAGACGGAGAGGAGGATGAAGCAGGTCAGCGTCACTGTGAAGAGACGGGAAGGAGTGTGAAGCAGGTCATCCCCACTGTGAAGATACCGGGAGCAGTGTGAAGCAGTTCATCCTCACTGTGAAGATACCGGGGGTAGTGTGAAGCAGGTCAGCATCACTGTGAAGAGACGGAAAGGAGTGTGAAGCAGGTAAGCGTCACCGTGAAGAGACCGGGAGTAGTGTGAAGCAGGTCAACGTCACTGTGAAGAGACGGGAAGGAGTGTGAAGCAGGTAAGCGTCACCGTGAAGAGACCTGGAGTAGTGTGAAGTAGGTCAGCGTCACTGTGAAGAGACCGGGAGGAGCGTGAAACAGGTCAGTATCACTGTGAAGAGGCAGAAAGGGGGATGAAGCAGATCAGCGTCACTGTGTAGAGACCAGGAGGAGTGTGAAGCAGGTCAGCGTCATTGTGAAGAGACAGTGAGGATCGTGAAGCAGGTCAGCGTCACTGTGAAGAGACTGGGGAGGAGTGTGCAGCAGTTCAGCATCACTGTGAAGAGACCGAGAGGTTTGTGAAGCAGGTCAGCATCACTTTTAAGAGATGGGGAGGACTGTGAAGTAGGTGAGCATCACTCTGAAGAAACTGGCGAGGACTGTGAAGCAGGTCAGCATCACTGTGAAGAGACGGGGAGGCGTATAAAGCAGATCAGCATCATTGTGAAGAGACGGAGAGGAGTATGAAGCAGGTGAGCATCACTGTGAAAAGATGGGGAGGAGTGTGAAGCAGGTTAGAATCACTGTGAAGAGACCGGGAGCAGTGTGAAGCAGGTCAGATCACATTGAAGAGACGGGGAGGTGTGTGAAGCAGGACAGCATCACTGTGAAGAGACGGAGTGGAGTATGAAGCAGATCAGCGTCACTGTGAAGAGACGGAGAGGGGGATGAAGCAGGTCAGCATCACTGTGAAGAGACCGTAAGGAGTGTGAATCAGGTCAGCGTCACTGTGAAGAGACCGGGAGGAGCATGAAACAGGTCAGTATCACTGTGAAGAGGCAGAGAGTGGGATGAAGCAGATCAGCTTCACTGTGTAGAGACCAGGAGGAGTGTGAAGAAGGTCAGCGTCACTGTGTAGTGACCAGGAGGATTGTGAAGCAGATCATCCCCACTGTGAAGATACCGGGTGTTGTGTGAAGCAGGTCAGCATCACTGTGAAGGGACAGTGAGGATCGTGAAGCAGGTCAGCATCACTGTGAAGGGACAGTGAGGATCGTGAAGCAGGTCAGCGTCACTGTGAAGAGACCGAGAGGAGTGTGAAGCAGGTCAGCATCACTGTAAAGAGATGTGGAGGTGTGTAAAGCAGATCAGCATCATTGTGAAGAGACGGAGAGGAGTATGAAGCAGGTGAGCATCACTGTGAAGAGATGGGGAGTAGTGTGGAGCAGGTTAGAATCACTGTGAAGAGAGCGGGAGGAGTGTGAAGCAGGTCAGTATCAATGTGAAGCGATGGAGAGGAGTTTGAAGCAGGTCAGCATCAATGTGAAGAGACCGGGAGCAGTGTGAAGCAGGTCAGATCACATTGAAGAGATGGGGAGGAGTGTGAAGCAGGTCAGCATCATTGTGAAGAGACGGAGAGGGCGATGAAGCAGGTCAGCGTCACTGTGAAGAGACGGGAAGGAGTGTGAAGCAGGTCATCTCCACTGTGAAGATACCGGGAGCAGTGTGAAGCAGTTCATCCTCACTGTGAAGATACCGGGGGTAGTGTGAAGCAGGTCAGCATCACTGTGAAGAGACGGAAAGGAGTGTGAAGCAGGTAAGCGTCACCGTGAAGAGACCGGGAGTAGTGTGAAGCAGGTCAGCGTCACTGTGAAGAGACGGGAAGGAGTGTGAAGCAGGTAAGCGTCACCGTGAAGAGACCGGGAGTAGTGTGAAGTAGGTCAGCGTCACTGTGAAGAGACCGGGAGGAGCATGAAACAGGTCTGTATCACTGTGAAGAGGCAGAAAGGGGGATGAAGCAGATCAGCGTCACTGTGTAGAGACCAGGAGGAGTGTGAAGCAGCTCAGCGTCATTGTGAAGAGACAGTGAGGATCGTGAAACAGGTCAGCATCACTGTAAAGAGTCTGGGGAGGAGTGTGCAGCAGTTCAGCATCACTGTGAAGAGACCGAGAGGAGTGTGAAGCAGGTCAGCATCACTGTTAAGAGATGGGGAGGACTGTGAAGTGGGTGAGCATCACTGTGAAGAAACTGGGGAGGACTGTGAAGCAGGTCAGCATCACTGTGAAGAAACTGGGGAGGACTGTGAAGCAGGTCAGCATCACTGTGAAGAGACGGGGAGGCGTATAAAGCAGATCAGCATCATTGTGAAGAGACGGAGAGGAGTATGAAGCAGGTGAGCATCACTGTGAAGAGAGCGAGAGGAGTGCGAAGCAGCTCAGTAACACTGTGAAGAGACTGGTAGGAATGCGAAGCAGGTCAGCATCACTGTAAAGAGTTGGGGAGGAGTGTGAAGCAGATCAGCATCTTTGTGAAATGACTGGGCGGAGTGTGAAGCAGGTCAGGATCACTGTGAAGAGACGGGTAGGAGTGTGAAGCAGGTCATCCCAACTGTGAAGATACCGGGAGCAGTGTGAAGCAGGTCATCCCAACTGTGAAGATACTGGGAGCAGTGTGAAGCAGGTCATCCCCACTGTGAAGATACAGGGACCAGTGTGAAGCAGGTCAGCATCACTGTAAAGAGACGGAGAGGAGGATGATGCAGGTCAGCATCACTGTAAAGAGACGGAGAGGAGGATGAAGCAGGTCAGCATCACTGTAAAGAGACGGAGAGGAGGATGAAGCAGGTCAGCGTCACTGTGAAGAGACAGGGAGGAGCGTGAAACAGGTCAGTATCACTGTGAAGAGGCAGAGAGGGGGATGAAGCAGTTCAGCGTCACTGTGTAGAGACCAGGAGGAGTGTGAAGCAGGTCAGTGTCACTGCGTAGAGACCAGGAGGAGTGTGAAGCAGGTCAGTGTCACTGTGAAGTGACAGGTAGGAGTGTGTAGCAGGTCATCTCCACTGCGAAGATACCGGGAGCAGTGTGAAGCAGGTCATCCTCACTGTGAAGATACCGGGGGTAGTGTGAAGCAGGTCAGCATCACTGTGAAGAGACGGGAAGGAGTATGAAGCAGGTAAGCGTCATCGTGAAGCGACCGGGAGTAGTGTGAAGCAGGTCAGCGTCACTGTGAAGAGACCAGGAGGAGCGTGAAGCAGGTCAGTATCACTGTGAAGAGGCAGAGAGGGGGATGAAGCAGATCAGCGTCACTGTGTAGAGACCAGGAGGAGTGTGAAGCAGGTCAGCATCACTGTGAAGTGACTGGGAGGAGTGTGAAGCAGGTCAGGATCACTGTGAAGAGACTGAGAGGACTGTGAAGCAGGTCATCCTCACTGTGAAGATACCGGGGGTTGTGTGAAGCAGGTCAGCATCACTGTGAAGAGACGGAGAGGAGGATGAAGCAGGTCAGCGTCACTGTGAAGAGACGGGAATGAGTGTGAAGCAGGGAAGCGTCACCGTGAGGAGACCGGGAGTAGCGTGAAGCAGGTCAGCGTCACTATGAAGAGACTGGGAGGAGCGTGAAACAGTTCAGTCTCACTGTGAGGAAGCAGAGAGGGGGATGAAGCAGATCAGCGTCACTATGTAGAAACCAGGAGGAGTGTGAAGCAGGTCAGCGTCACAGTGAAGAGACGGAGAGGAGGATGAAGCAGGTAAGCGTCACCGGGAGTAGTGTGAAGCAGGTCAGCATCACTGTGAAGTGTCTGGGAGGAGTGTGAAGCAGTTCAGCATCACTGTGAAGAGAGTGGGAGGAGTGTGAAGCAGGTCAGGATCACTGTGAAGAGACGGAGAGGGGGATGAAGCAGATCAGTGTCACTGTGTAGAGACCAGGAGGAGTGTGAAGCAGGTCAGCATCACTGTGAAGAGACAGAAAGGAGTATGAAGCAGAAGAGCATCACTGTGAAGAGACGGGGGAGGAGTGCGAAGCAGTTCAGGATCACTGTGAAGAGACGGAGAGGAGGATGAAGCATGTCAGCATCACTGTGAAGAGACTGGGAGGACTGCGAAGCAGATCAGCGTCACTGTGAAGAGACGGGAGGAGCATTAAGCAGATCAGCGTCACTGTGAGGAGACAGGAAGGAGTGTGAAGCAGATACGAATCACTGTGAAGAGACTGGGAGGAATGCGAAGCAGGTCAGCATCACTTTAAAGAGATGGGGAGGAGTGTGAAGCAGGTCAGCATCACTGTAAAGAGATGGGGAGGAGTGTGGAGCAGGTCAGCATCACTGTAAAGAGATGGGGAGGAGTGTGAAGCAGGTCAGCATCTTTGTGAAGAGACTGGGAGGAGTGTAAAGCAGGTCAGGATCACTGTGAAGAGACGGGTAGGAGTGTGAAGCAGGTCATCCCAACTGTGAGGATACCGGGAGCAGTGTGAAGCAGGTCATCCTCACTGTGAAGATACCGGGAGCAGTGTGAAGCAGGTCATTCTCACCGTGAAGGTACCGGGGGTATTGTGAAGCAGGTCAGCGTCAATATGTAGAGACCAGGAGGAGTGTGAAGCAGGTCAGCATCACTGTGAAGGGACAGTGAGGATCGTGAAGCAGGTCAGCGTCACTGTGAAGAGACTGGGGAGGAGTGTGCAGCAGTTCAACATCACTGTGAAGAGACCGAGAGGTGTGTGAGTCAGGTCAGCATCACTGTTAAGAGATGGGGAGGACTGTGAAGTAGGTGAGCATCACTGTGAAGAAACTGGTGAGGACTGTGAAGCAGGTCAGCATCACTGTGAAGAAACTGGGGAGGACTGTGAAGCAGGTCAGCATCACTGTGAAGAGACGTGGAGGCGTATAAAGCAGATCAGCATCATTGTGAAGAGACGGAGAGGAGTATGAAGCAGGTGAGCATCACTGTGAAGAGATGGGAAGGAGTGTGAAGCAGGTTAGAATCACTGTGAAGAGACCGGGAGCAGTGTGAAGCAGGTCAGATCACATTGAAGAGACGGGGAGGTGTGTGAAGCAGGACAGCATCACTGTGAAGAGACGGAGTGGAGTATGAAGCAGATCAGCGTCACTGTGAAGAGACGGAGAGGGGGATGAAGCAGGTCAGCATCACTGTGAAGAGACGGGAAGGAGTGTGAATCAGGTCAGCGTCACTGTGAAGAGACCGGGAGGAGCATGAAACAGGTCAGTATCACTGTGAAGAGGCAGAGAGGGGAATGAAGCAGATCAGCGTCACCGTGTAGAGACCAGGAGGAGTGTGAAGAAGGTCAGCGTCACTGTGTAGTGACCAGGAGGATTGTGAAGCAAATCATCCCCACTGTGAAGATACCGGGAGCAGTGTGAAGCAGGTCATTCTCACTGTGAAGATACCGGGGGTAGTGTGAAGCAGGACAGCATCACTGTGAAGAGACGGGAAGGAGTGTGAATCAGGTCAGCGTCACTGTGAAGAGACCGGGAGGAGCATGAAACAGGTCAGTATCACTGTGAAGAGGCAGAGAGTGGGATGAAGCAGGTCAGCGCCACTGTGTAGAGACCAGGAGGACTGTGAAACAGGTCAGCGTCACTGTGAAGAGACTGGGAGGAGTGTGAAGCAGGTCAGGTTCACTGTGAGGAGACCGGGAGGAGTGTGAAGCAGGTCAGCGTCAATGTGTAGAGACCAGGAGGAGTGTGAAGCAGGTCAGCGTCACTGTGAAGGGACAGTGAGGATCGTGAAGCAGGTCAGCATCACTGTGAAGAGACTGGGGTTCTGTGAAGCTGGTCAGCTTCACTTTGGAGAGACGTGGAGGAGTGTGAAGCAGTTCAGCATCACTGTGAAGAGACAGGGAGGAGTGTGAAACAGGTGAGCATCACTGTGAAGAGATGGGGTGGAGTGTGAAGCAGATCAGGATCACTGTGAAGAGACGGGTAGGAGTATGAAGCAGGTAAGCGTCATCGTGAAGCGACCGGGAGTAGTGTGAAGCAGGTCAGCGTCACTGTGAAGAGACCAGGAGGAGCGTGAAGCAGGTCAGTATCACTGTGAAGAGGCAGAGAGGGGGATGAAGCAGATCAGCGTCACTGTGTAGAGACCAGGAGGAGTGTGAAGCAGGTCAGCATCACTGTGAAGTGACTGGGAGGAGTGTGAAGCAGGTCAGGATCACTGTGAAGAGACTGAGAGGACTGTGAAGCAGGTCATCCTCACTGTGAAGATACCGGGGGTTGTGTGAAGCAGGTCAGCATCACTGTGAAGAGACGGAGAGGATGATGAAGCAGGTCAGCGTCACTGTGAAGAGACGGGAATGAGTGTGAAGCAGGGAAGCGTCACCGTGAGGAGACCGGGAGTAGCGTGAAGCAGGTCAGCGTCACTATGAAGAGACTGGGAGGAGCGTGAAACAGTTCAGTCTCACTGTGAGGAAGCAGAGAGGGGGATGAAGCAGATCAGCGTCACTATGTAGAAACCAGGAGGAGTGTGAAGCAGGTCAGCGTCACAGTGAAGAGACGGAGAGGAGGATGAAGCAGGTAAGCGTCACCGGGAGTAGTGTGAAGCAGGTCAGCATCACTGTGAAGTGTCTGGGAGGAGTGTGAAGCAGTTCAGCATCACTGTGAAGAGAGTGGGAGGAGTGTGAAGCAGGTCAGGATCACTGTGAAGAGACGGAGAGGGGGATGAAGCAGATCAGTGTCACTGTGTAGAGACCAGGAGGAGTGTGAAGCAGGTCAGCATCACCGGTGAAGAGACAGAAAGGAGTATGAAGCAGAAGAGCATCACTGTGAAGAGACGGGGGAGGAGTGCGAAGCAGTTCAGGATCACTGTGAAGAGACGGAGAGGAGGATGAAGCATGTCAGCATCACTGTGAAGAGACTGGGAGGACTGCGAAGCAGATCAGCGTCACTGTGAAGAGACGGGAGGAGCATTAAGCAGATCAGCGTCACTGTGAGGAGACAGGAAGGAGTGTGAAGCAGATACGAATCACTGTGAAGAGACTGGGAGGAATGCGAAGCAGGTCAGCATCACTTTAAAGAGATGGGGAGGAGTGTGAAGCAGGTCAGCATCACTGTAAAGAGATGGGGAGGAGTGTGGAGCAGGTCAGCATCACTGTAAAGAGATGGGGAGGAGTGTGAAGCAGGTCAGCATCTTTGTGAAGAGACTGGGAGGAGTGTAAAGCAGGTCAGGATCACTGTGAAGAGACGGGTAGGAGTGTGAAGCAGGTCATCCCAACTGTGAGGATACCGGGAGCAGTGTGAAGCAGGTCATCCTCACTGTGAAGATACCGGGAGCAGTGTGAAGCAGGTCATTCTCACCGTGAAGGTACCGGGGGTATTGTGAAGCAGGTCAGCGTCAATATGTAGAGACCAGGAGGAGTGTGAAGCAGGTCAGCATCACTGTGAAGGGACAGTGAGGATCGTGAAGCAGGTCAGCGTCACTGTGAAGAGACTGGGGAGGAGTGTGCAGCAGTTCAACATCACTGTGAAGAGACCGAGAGGTGTGTGAGTCAGGTCAGCATCACTGTTAAGAGATGGGGAGGACTGTGAAGTAGGTGAGCATCACTGTGAAGAAACTGGGGAGGACTGTGAAGCAGGTCAGCATCACTGTGAAGAAACTGGGGAGGACTGTGAAGCAGGTCAGCATCACTGTGAAGAGACGTGGAGGCGTATAAAGCAGATCAGCATCATTGTGAAGAGACGGAGAGGAGTATGAAGCAGGTGAGCATCACTGTGAAGAGATGGGGAGGAGTGTGAAGCAGGTTAGAATCACTGTGAAGAGACTGGGAGCAGTGTGAAGCAGGTCAGATCACATTGAAGAGACGGGGAGGTGTGTGAAGCAGGACAGCATCACTGTGAAGAGACGGAGTGGAGTATGAAGCAGATCAGCGTCACTGTGAAGAGACGGAGAGGGGGATGAAGCAGGTCAGCATCACTGTGAAGAGACGGGAAGGAGTGTGAATCAGGTCAGCGTCACTGTGAAGAGACCGGGAGGAGCATGAAACAGGTCAGTATCACTGTGAAGAGGCAGAGAGGGGAATGAAGCAGATCAGCGTCACTGTGTAGAGACCAGGAGGAGTGTGAAGAAGGTCAGCGTCACTGTGTAGTGACCAGGAGGATTGTGAAGCAAATCATCCCCACTGTGAAGATACCGGGAGCAGTGTGAAGCAGGTCATTCTCACTGTGAAGATACCGGGGGTAGTGTGAAGCAGGACAGCATCACTGTGAAGAGACGGGAAGGAGTGTGAATCAGGTCAGCGTCACTGTGAAGAGACCGGGAGGAGCATGAAACAGGTCAGTATCACTGTGAAGAGGCAGAGAGTGGGATGAAGCAGGTCAGCGCCACTGTGTAGAGACCAGGAGGACTGTGAAACAGGTCAGCGTCACTGTGAAGAGACTGGGAGGAGTGTGAAGCAGGTCAGGTTCACTGTGAGGAGACCGGGAGGAGTGTGAAGCAGGTCAGCGTCAATGTGTAGAGACCAGGAGGAGTGTGAAGCAGGTCAGCGTCACTGTGAAGGGACAGTGAGGATCGTGAAGCAGGTCAGCATCACTGTGAAGAGACTGGGGTTCTGTGAAGCTGGTCAGCTTCACTTTGGAGAGACGTGGAGGAGTGTGAAGCAGTTCAGCATCACTGTGAAGAGACAGGGAGGAGTGTGAAACAGGTGAGCATCACTGTGAAGAGATGGGGTGGAGTGTGAAGCAGATCAGGATCACTGTGAAGAGACGGGTAGGAGTGTGAAGCAGGTCATCCCAACTGTGAAGATACCGGGAGCAGTGTGAAGCAGGTCATCCCCACTGTGAAGATACCGGGAGCAGTGTGAAGCAGGTCAGCATCACTGTGAAAAGACGGAGAGGAGGATGAAGCAGGTCAGCGTCACAGTGAGGAGACGGGAAGGAGTGTGAAGCAGGTAAGCGTCACCGTGAAGAGACCGGGAATAGTGTGAAGCAGGTCAGCGTCACTGTGAAGAGACCAGGAGGACTGTGAAACAGGTCAGCGTCACTGTGAAGAGACTGGGAGGAGTGTGAAGCAGGTCAGGATCACTGTGAGGAGACCGGGAGGAGTGTGAAGCAGGTCAGCGTCAATGTGTAGAAACCAGGACGAGTGTGAAACAGGTCAGCGTCACTGTGAAGGGACAGTGAGGATCATGAAGCAGGTCAGCGTCACTGTGAAGAGACTGGAGAGGAGTGTGAAGCAGGTCAGCATCACTGTAAAGAGATGGGGAGGAGTGTGCAGCAGGTCAGCATCACTTTCGAGAGACTTGGAGGAGTGTGAAGCAGTTCAGCATTACTTTGAACAGACCGGGAGGAGTGTGAAGCAGGTCAGCATCACTGTGAAGAGATAGAGAGGAGTGTGAAGCAGGTCAGCGTCACTCTGAAGAGACGGAGAGGAGTATGAAGCAGGTGAGCATCTCTGTGAAGAGATGGGGAGGTGTGTGAATCAGGTGAGCATCACTGTGAAGAAACTGGGGAGGACTGTGAAGCAGGTCAGCATCACTGTGAAGAGACGGGGAGGCGTGTGAAGCAGGTTTGAATCACTGTGAAGAGAGCGGGAGGAGTGTGAAGCAGGTCAGTATCACTGTGAAGAGATGGAGAGGAGTGTGAAGCAGGTCAGCATCACTGTGAAGAGACGGGGAGCAGTGTGAAGCAGGTCAGATCACATTGAAGAGACGGGGAGGAGTATGAAGCAGATCAGCATCACTGTGAAGATACGGAGAGGAGTATGAAGCAGGTCAGCATCACTTTGGACATACTTGGAGGAGTGTGAAGCAGGTCAGCGTCACTGTGAAGAGACGGGGAGGAGTCTGAAGCAGTTCAATGTCACTGCAAAGACACTTGGAGCCTCCCCCCTGAGCTCACACCTATCCCTGTCTTCCTTCCACCTCTGATATTAGACCTTCCCTGCTTCATCCTCAGGGTTTTTGTTAGATCCTGTGATCCACACCAGTAAAATCTAGCATCATACTGGACTTGCTTCCCTACCGAATTGAACTTCCCCCATGGCCATAAACGCTCCCTCTGCCTAACAACTGCCTGAGGTGTATCAGGTTGTCGACAATAAGGACCCCAACCTTTTGGCCCTCATTTTCTTACCTTGACTGATTGTCCCCACCAACCCCATCCTCCCACCACACCCAGGAACTCATGCTTCTCCCACTTCACTCCTTGATGCCCCTGACCCCGCCCTCTGTCCTCCCGTGGATCCCTCTTGCACTCCTTCATGCCCCCATTCCACTCTAACTCCTCCCATTCCCATAACCACCAACTCACTCTTGCCAGTCCTGAGCCTCCATGCAAGCTGGAATTCTCCTGCTCCCTTCCCTTGTGCTGAGAGTTCAAATGTTGAAACCGCTCATCTGAGACACAGCTGCACAAACTCAACTATTTGAATGCCACCTTTAAATAAACGTGAACTTGGTGCCACGAGATTCTCTTTCACCCCAACTTCATCATGAAGGTAAGTGGTAATTACAAATAGCTTTAATAAAATGTATATTCATGGATGCAAATGTATTGCAATTAGGAACTCACCACAGGACGATGTGAGGCTCAAACCACCACAAATAATCTCTGAATTTGAAGCTACCACTGGGAAAGTGAAATTTCAGCTCCAGCCTAATTAAGTCACTCCAACTGTCACATTTCTCTTTCTTGCTGGCTCCATAAAATCCCTTGCCCCCATACTGATGTGCATTCATGTAAATAAATCAACACCCATGTTCTTGTCTGACTTGACATATGATTCTGATCCTACTTTTCTTCCAAAACAAAAATAAAAATACCTGGAAAAACTCAGCAGGTCTGGCAGCATCTGCAGAGAGGAACACAGTTAACATTTCAAGTCCATATGACTCTTCAACAGAACTAAGTAAAAATAGAAAAGAGGTGAAATGTATTTCACCTCTTTTCTATTTTTTCTAATTTTACTTAGTTCTGTTGAAGAGCCATATGGACTCGAACCATTAACTGTGTTCCTCTCCGCAGATGCTGCCAGGCCTGCTGAGTTTTTCCAGATATTTTTATTTTTGTTTTGGATTTCCAGCATCTGCAGTTTTTTGCTTTTATCCTACTTTTCTTCTATGTGGTTTAAAATATGATAAACCCCCTGTATATGAAGCCTCAATGGTTCTGTGATGTTGTGTCTCAATTTTCAGTAAGTTAAATTCAAAGAATCCATTAGAAATGTATAGTGCTTTTAAATATAACATGTAATCTATGGTCATAGTTAAACTAACCTAAAATTAGTGTCTTATATTTTGGAATCTACTGTTTTCGAGTAGTACAGAGTACTGGGTGACATGGTACAATACTGTAACACAGCACTTTATTACAACTGTGCTAACATACACGGTAACATTAATAAAATTATTTTATGCTAGTTGTTTTGGGCTACACATAGATCTAATCATCTGCATGTAACATTATTCACAAGTGTCTTTTGAACCAATTTTTGCTTTGATGCTGCCACTTTCCAAACCATGTCATTCTAACATTGGCATTTCAAGTATCTTATCACCAATGCTAAAATAATACCAATTGGAAAATCCAGTCTAATGGCCAACTTCACAAGAAAAATCTAAGGACAAAATTCTTGCAGTTCTGCTTGTTCTCTAGTGTATTTTACACAACCCAAATAACTACTAAGGGAGTACAACATACTTGTTTAAGAGATGACATGAAAGCTCTACAGCAAAGTTATATTAGCCACAGTCCAGTCACCCTAGAAGTCATGGCCCCATCATTCATAACAGTATAGAACAACCAGAGGTCTCCCAGGTTTGAATTCCAAAATTTGAATTAAAGCATGGCCATTTTTCCAGTTGGAAATTTATATACTGTACACTAAGCCTTCCTTTAATATCTACTTTTTACCTCTGGGCATTTATTGCTGTTCTTTCTAGTTCAGTAACCAGTGAGCAGAGGGTTCATTAAAACTAATTGAATTGGAAACATGCCTGCCCTGGGAAATGTTAACTCTTTGTGACCCTCTTCAAGAAATCTTTTTGTGCCTTTGAAATTAGGATATAGGGCAAAGTTTATACTATCGATCCTAAAGCAAAACACTTGTGATAGTCACAGACTTAGCTTGTTGCTGGCCTTAACAAATCAATGCACGATAATAGGCATTTCTCAGCTGCAAATGAAAGTAAATATTTATGACTGATTTGATTGAGCTTCAATATCAGTCAATCACATTTTAAAGGATCTTTGCAAGTCATTAACCTCCCTTTACTGGTGTTGTCCCTGTTGGTAATGGTCATTACAAGAGGGGAAAAAGGAGTGGAATTCTGGTTAAGGCCTTTCCCAGTTCTCATCATTCATACCTTATTTGTTCATTCCATTCATTCTCTGTACATGGCTGCTAAATTGATTGTCTGTTTAGTCATATGAATGATAAAGTAGCTCTGCCAACAAGATTGAAAGCATCCATTAATTTCTAAGGAGGGCAAGTCTCTAATTCAACCACTACCTGAAATGTTGCCACTTTATGTAGTTTGTTTAAAAAAATACATGCTAGGATAGTGATGGTGATCAAAATGATGGTAAATTCTTAATAAAACCTATAAACAAGATAAAATGAAAGGTCCTTCAAATGATCAAATGGGTAAAAAAAAATGTATGCAGGCCTGAATTAGTAGTGGTCTCAATTAATGCTGCCTTTTGAATTAATTTAACTGATCTCAGATTCCTGCTGCAAAACATAATGTCGAGGTATAGTGTTGGCCGAAATACATATAAGAGAAAAGAATTTAACACCAAATCAGCATAACACTGGTTCAACAATTGGCATAATGTTCTATTATGGTTCAACTTTGATGAAAAATAAATAACTATAAGATAGCTGTGAGAAAAGATTGCTTCGATAAAAATGTTAGGAAACTTACTTAGTCTTTGGAAATAAATTATTAAGTAGTTATTGCATTATGTTGTGTTGACAGATGGAAATAGCATTGCGCCAAAGGATTTTGGGATTCTTTGATGTTAGCAAGATCCCTAAAACCCATGAATATCAAATAGCTTGTAGAAATAATGTGCTCTGGTTTGGCATAGAAAGAAATCCTTCCGAATTTACTTTTAGAAAGGTGCACCAGTGTACTAATGTATTTCGTTATACCTGCAATTATGGTCATTGTGCAGTTATATTAATTTCTAGAAGTCATAATTAAAGAAATATGAAATTAAAAGCTTTTTGACAACAGATTCAAAGTTAAAGGATTTGATTTTTTATTATCGGCTTTCATTATATTTCTGCTGCTTCAGAAAAAAAGGCAATTGATCATCAGCCTCCTTTATTCCAGCAAAGCATATGCAGAAATGTTCACTATTACTGTAGCCAATTCAGCTGTGACGCAACAATTGAACAGTGGCAGCTGGCCACATGCTAGAAGGTGTGGGTGTTTACTATGTTGTAATATTCCTGCCTGAGCCACTCAAAAGATGCTTTTGGGTAGGGCTGGTATTAAAACTGTGATTGCAAGAGGTGTCAAGATGGTCAGGTGCCCCGAGCCGATCCAGTGAATAGATGACTACACAATGGCAATATCTGATAGCAAATTAACTTGCCAACTATTTTTATAATGTGTAAACATGTCTTTTCAAGTCTGTGTGAGTGTGAATTTGACACCAGATGAAGTAGGGATGAATTAGTCTGACTGTTTAGTAAAATGTTGGAGCCCCAAACAGAATCTTTGCAGAGGGCCCCTGCAAAGCAGTAGCCACTCCTGCTTTAAGGAGAATATGTCAATCTAATTTTATTTGTTGTCTTAAGCGCAAGGTTTTATTGTTATCTATTGTTTATTTCCAGGTCGGGGATGTTTTAACTCTCGGGCTTCATTATAATTTCATGGGCTTCTTTCCCACCTGATTCGCAATGCACCAAGAATCCAGAGCACAGTTTCCAGTGGGTCAGTCAGAAGCCTTATTTAAAGTGGGATTGCACCACTAAAAACAATACTTAATTCCTGTCTTTGGAATTTCATTGTTGGAGTGGTGCAGTAAGAAACTAAAGCAATATGAATCAAAGGCAAAACTCCTGATCTCTGAGGCCAGCCCAGAGGTCCTACTAGAAGAAGTCAGGACAAAGAGGATAGTTCTCTTCCCTGTCGCTGCCAAATTAATCCCCAAAAACCAAGTGTACCAGGTATGGAAAGAGATTGCTAAGATTTCCAGCTCAAGGATCACCCCGAGGGTTTGGCTCCAATCCAGGAAGCATTTCAGTGACCTCACAGTTGTAAGAGTGTGTATAGCTTTTCATTTCCCATTTTTCTCAACACCACAGAACCTCCCTCACCACTTTCAACAATAACCGCCCCTCCATCACATCATTAGACACATGGCCACACTATATCAAGCCTCATTCATAGGCAGGATTTTTCAGCTGGCCTTATGAAGAGTCAATGAGGACCACGTCCCCACCAATACCAGCTGCCCCGCAGCCATTGAACGTTCAGTGGTGTGTTCTTTATCTAAATACGAAGCTTTTGCCGCCATCTGGGGAGGAAGCTGTCTGCCAGTTCAATTGGCTTGCAGCTCTGTAATCTTAGAGCGCCTGGTTTGAGCGGTGGCCACTGCTGAAACTACAGGCAGTCCCCGAAGAAGGGGATGTTCTGGAGGCTGGACTTCAGGTAAGACCAGGGTATCGGCGAGGCCTGGCTGACAGGTCTCAGCAAGGCAGGTGGGGAGCTGAGTTTGAGGCCAGAGTGAGGGATAGTTAATGGGGGGGGGGGGGAGGTAGAGATGGGGGGAGGGGGGAGGTATGACCATGTGAGATGGTGCGTCTGATGGCCCACCCTCCTTTTGCCCAACACCAGCTTGTGCAGTAAAAGCTGCTGGGCTACCCATCTGGCCTCCCCTTGCACGAGTAAAATAACAGCAGAGATGGGATGAGACACTTAAGTAGTCATTAATTTCCCACTTATGGGCTTCAATAGACCCAAGGGAGGGCAGGCCACCCAATGCCTCCACTGCCTCCAGTAAAATGGGTGACAGGCTAAGGCAGGCATGCAGGCAAGCCTCGGGCTACATTTTACAAGCCCCTCATCTGCAAATACGCCAGAGGGAGACCATAAAATTTCACCCATATTACAATCAGACATTCCTCTCTTTCTTGTTTCCTTCACAACAATCACTCACAGCATTCCCTTCTCACATAGTCATTGAGTCAATATGGCACAGAAGGAGGCAATTTGGACCATTGACTCCATGCTGGCTCGCTAAGGAGCAAGCCAATGGGTGCTAATCCCCCACTCTATCCTCGTAGCCCTAAAGCTTATTTCCCTTAAGGGTGTCCATTGAATTTTATTTTGAAATCACTCATAATTTCTACTTTCACCACCCTCACGGGCAGCAAATTCCTGGTCATTATCACTCACTGTGTAAAAAAGTCCTCCCTCACACACCTGCATCTCTTTCCCAAAACCTTAAATCTGTGTTCCCTAGTGCTTGTACCATCAGCTAATGAAAACAATGTTTCTTTGCCTACCTTATCTAAATCTGTCATAATCTTGTACACCTGAATCAAGTTTCCCTCAATCTCCTTTATTCCAAGGAGAATAGCCCAGCTCCTCCAACTCACCCTTGTAGCTAAAATTTCTCATCCCTGAAACCATTCTGGTAAATCTCTTCTGCACCCTGTCAAAGACCCTCACAGTCTTTCTAAAGTGTCGTGATCAAAACTGGATATATTACTCTAATTGTGACCTAACCAGAGCTTTATATTGGTTCAGTAAAACATCCCTTTTTTTGTACTCATTACTTCTATTTGTGAAGCTTTGCCAACCGCTCTCTCAATATATTCTGCTACCTTCAAAGTTCTATGTGCATGAACTCCCTTAGATCCTTCAGTTCCTGCACACTTTTTAGAACTGTTACATTAAATCTGTATTGCCTCTCCGTATTCTCTCCTGCCAAAATGCATCACTTTACACTTCGCAGTATTAAATACCTTCTGCCACTCTGCACACTCTGCTAGCCCATCTATGTCCTGTCACACTATCATCCTCATTGTCAACCAAGTTTGGTATCATTGGCAAATTTTGAAATTTTACTCTATTATAACATCCAAGTCATTTATATACATCAAAAAAAGAAGTGGCCCTAGTACTTGAGGAACACAACTGTCTACCATCCTCCATCTAGAAAACAACCACACTTCACTGTTTTCTGTCCTTAAGTTAATTTTGTATCCAAGCTGACATTGACTCTCATGCTAGCCTTTGCACAATCACCAACTTCTCTCATGGCCCTTTCACAGACCTGTTTTCAGTTCAACATCTCTCCCTGATTGCATTATGTTCCTTATCCCTCTCAGCAACTGCACAACAGACCCACCCCCACACCCAGCCCCCAACCCCCATCCCCCATCATGCATAGGAGTCAGTAACTAACTTTCAGCCTCTGCAGGGCAAGACAGTGCACAACACCAGAGAGTATTATGGGAAAATAAATTTAACACTGGCCACAATAGATGAAGAGGCAAAAGATCTACATAATTGCAACAAAGAACGTAACTGGCAGGGAATGGGTAACAGTTCCCTGAAACCTTTTTATCCACATTTTGCTTGAAAAGTCTGCAAATAAACAGAAGACAACTGTCTACTTGTCTGTTTAGTACATTTATGAATTAGTTCCAAGCTGCTTATTATTTGTACTAACTTCTACAATTAGCATTCTGGAATAAATATCATCCATCCCTGGGGAATTATTACAGTGTTTGAGTCTTTATAATCTATCTAGAAAATCCAACTTGGTTTTATCAAAGTCATTAATTTTGCCTGGAATAATTCTGTGGAGGGTATATTTCTCATGTAGTCCTTTGTGAATACTTGTGTGCTGATTACTATCCTGTGCTTGTCCTTTATTTCAAGTCTGTTTGCATCTGTTATGGATCTCACCTCCTCTCTGACTGCCCTTTTACGATTGAAATATTGAAAGAATATCTTACTTTTAGACAATGCACTTACAGCGATGTTTTGTTCCAGGTTTTCAATTGCCCTTCTGATCAACTTTTTAACATATTAATAGATGTTATTGGCCACACAACCCCCAGTATATTGTAGTCGTTGCGGAGCTTCTCTAGAGAAGACAGAAGAACAGCATTTATTATGTGTGCAACATACACAGTCCATTATGGTTTCAGTTTTATTCCCTGTCATGGGGAAGGGGAAAAACCATTTGTACTTTGCACTACAAAACCAAATATTTTCCCATAATTCTACATTATGTTACTTCAGTTGTTTTACTATCCTTCTTTATTTAGTACAGATGTTCTCTCTTGCTTTTACACACATACATACAGACATCAATTTTGGGCTCTGTATCATTACTGGTGGCGGCACTGTGAAAGCCCCGAAGGCACAAAATGGTGTGCTATACAACTGGCCACTTCCAGCAACTTCCGCATGATGTTCCATATTTACAGTGTCTTTGGGTCTGCATCACGACAAATAAATAGAGCAGATGTTGCTGAGAGGGGGAGCTTTGCAAAGAGGGAAGAGACAGAGGGCTTTCTACACTAGGTATTTTCCTAGAGCATTTCTATTCCCTCCAGCCGAGCCAGGAGCAGTGCCTGAGGAGATTCAGATTCACCAAGAAGATGATCAGAGAACTGTACCATCTCCATAAACCCAGCCTGGAGCCTCACACAAGGGCATGGACAGTACTGACAGTGACTAATAAGGTCACAGTGGCACTAAAATTCCAAGTGACTGGATATTTCCAGGTGGCAACAGGTGACACATCCAACAATTCCTGGTGCGCCATCTATTGATGCATTTGGGGAGTGATAGCGAGTTCTGAGCGTGACATCTTAGAAAGGAGATATTAGACTTGGAGAGAGGGCAGTGTAGATTTACTAGAATGATATCTGGACTCCGAGGGTTAAGGTACAAAAGAGAGATTAAGCAAATTAGGGCTGTATTTCTGGAATTTAGAATGCTAAAAAGTGATTTGATTGACATTTTCAAGAAATTAAGGGAAACAGATAGGATCGATTGGGAGAAAATATTTCCGCCAGTTGGGGAGTCAAGAACTGGAGGGAATAATTCAAAAATTAGAACCAGACATTTCAAGAAACTAGGAAGCACTTCTGCACCCAAAAGTGGTTGAAGTTTGGATCTCTCTTTCACAAACTGCAATTGATGCCATATCAGTTATTAATTTTAAAACTGAGATTTATAGATTTTTGTTGGCCAAAGGTTTTAAGGGATATGGGGGAAAGGCGAGTGTATGGAGTTAGGTCGCAGATCTCTATGAATAGCAGAACAGACTCGAAGGGTTAAATGGTCTACTTCTTTTCCTATCTTCCAAGGAGAGGCAATTACATCGTGTTTAATCTAAGAATGGAGAAGTAGGATCAGCAAGCACGTGGATTTGCCAGGATAGAAGGATTCCCAATGGCGCAGGGTGCTATCGATTGAATGTATCTGGCTCTGCAGGGCCCCCATATCAACAGGGAATGCTTTAGGAACCACAAGGGCTCCCATTCCATCAGTGTACATTTGCTGTGCAACCTTGCACAGTACACCAGGTGGGTGAGAGGTCCTATTCTGGCATGTGGAGAGAGTCTATCATTCCTGCCATCTTCATCCCTCCATGAATATCCAGAGCCTGACTGCTCAGGAACAAATGCTAACCTCTGTTAATGTGGTTGATGACCCCCTATGTCACCTGACCACACATAGACAGCAGGCGTATAAGAAGAGCAATGGAGCCGACCAAGTATAGCATGGAGCAGATCAACGACGTGCTAAAGGAACACTTACAATGTTTTGGAGCATGTCTCCAGGTTCCTGGTGATCTGCTGCATCCTCCACAACATCACCATCATGGGTGTGCAGTCATTGCCACCAGGAATTCAGAGGCCACCTCAAGAGGAGGGAGAGGAGGAGATGAATGAAGTGGAGGTAGAAGAGGATGTATCCAAGGCACCTTTGCTCTCAACAGGCTGTCAGAGAGCACCTGCTCAGACTCCACTACTTTACCACTTTGTCTCCACCATTCTCCACCTCATCATCTATCTGTGATGCCCTTTTAAAACATCCCCTTGGCAAAATCTTACCATAAAAGCCACCATAACATAATCCATAATTCCATAATCATCTCAGTCCTAGGATATCACTGCAGGAGTTCCTCAGGTTAATGTCTTAGGCCCAAACATTTTCAGCTGCTTCATCAATGACCTTCCTTCCATCATAAGGTCAGAAATGGGGATGTTCGCTGATGATTGCAAAATGTTCAGCACCATTTGTGACTCCTCAGACACTGAAGCAGTTGTATCCATATGGAGCAAATCCTGGACAACATCCAGACTTGGGCTGATAAGTGGCAAGTAACATTCATGCCACACAAGTGACTGGCAATGACCATCTCCAACAATTGAATCTAACCATTGCCCTTTGATGTACAATGGCATTACCATTGTTGAATTCCCCACTATCAATGTTCGGGGGATTACCATTGACCAGAAACTAAACTGGATTAGCCACATAAATATTATGGCTACAAGAGCAGGTCAGAGGCTGGGAATTCTGCATTGAGTAGCTCAGCTCCTGACTCCCCAAACCCATCCACCATCTACATGGCATAAGTCAGGAATATGATGGAATACTCTCCACTTGCCTCTGTTACAGGGATGTGATTTTCTAAAAAAACGGATACAATTTCTAATTCTTCTTTTTCTGGCTGGATTTTAAAAAAACATAGATTGAAATCCTATTAAGAGAATGGAGGACTGTAAGCCACCTACAATATGCAAGTTTGCATTCCACCAAGTGGAAACTACCTGGGGAGCATGAAAGACATCATCTCCTGGTGGATTTTTAAATTATTCTGAAAGTTTTCAAATGTTTCTGAGATGGGACATCAGGGTGCAGCTACCTGTTCTAAAAACAATGATGGCGCAGACATGGATTAATCGAAATCTCTGGAATATGCAGCCAGAGGGACTTAAATTACCATTTACCAAGGCAGAGAGATCAGAGAGATCAGAGACCAGAATGCTATACTGAAAGGCTTCAAAGAAGCTGTTTTCTCTCTCTCACTCTCTCACTCTCTCTCTCTCTCTCTCAAGAATTGTGCCTGGATTTGCAAAGTAACCATCCTGAGAAGAGAAATCTACTGCAAACCAAGATCTTCTGGGAATAAAATGTGGAAATCTGCTTCATTGAACTACACCCGGAAAGACAATTAAACAAAACTGCCACAACGTGGAGTCACCACATTGAGAACAGCCAAAGGACAGCTAACTGCACACTCCTTTTGTTACCTTCTTCACAAACTATAAAACAAATCCTTAAGTCTATCCTCTTATTTTACCATCTGTACTTGTGTGTGTGTGTGTGTGTGTGTGTGTGGGCCCAGTGAATGTTTGCGACGTTTCGGTGGTTGCAATTTACCTTGTTTTTTTCTTATTTCGGGAAGGAGTTTCAATAAACATATCTTGTTCTTCGCTTAAACTAAAAAAAACATGTCTCACTAATTCTTTAAAGTCTGAAAGCATACATTGTGGGACTCCTGCAGTAAATTCACAGAAAAACCCTGTTACAGTCAAACCTGGAGTGGTAAGACAGGGGAGTCATTTTTACGCCTCCTCACATGGTCATAATACTTCGATGAGTGTAGATCCAACAACACTTAAGAAGCTTGACACCATCTGGGACAAAGCAGCCTGCTTAACAGGCACCCCATCCGCCACCTTAAATATTCACTCCCTCTACCACAGTCGCACGGTGGCAGCAATGTGTGCCACCCACAAGATGCACTGCAGCAACCGACCAATGCTCCTTCGACAGCACCTTACAACCCATGATCTCTAGCACCTAAAAGAACAAGGGCAGCAGATGCATGGGAACACCACCAATAGCAAGGTCCCTCCAAGCCACACACCATCCTGACTTGGAAATATATCACCGATCTTTCACTATTACTGGGTCAAAATCCTGAAACTCCCTAACAGCACTGTGGTTGTACCTACACTACATGCACTGCAGCGGTTCAAGAAGGCAGCTCACCATCACCAATGGCAGTTAGTGATGGGCAACAAATGCTGGCTGAGCCAGCAGTCCCCACATTTCATGAATAAAAGCATCTCTATCTCAAAACACACCCACTTATACAAACATAAATTAATACTCACCTTTCATGTCTATCTTGGCAGATGCCTTTGCATGAGTTTCTGCTACTGTGCAGTGATACACCAGTGGCTGTATCATGGCTGGTGGAAGGCTGCTGACTTTTAACAGGAGAAGCTGCAGATTGCCTTGCAGGACCCCCCTCGGGCAGCTCTGGGCCTAGGTTTCAGATTGCACTGGTCAGCATGGGTGGCAGCAGCCTTTGGTGGCTGGCTGAAAGACAACAGCAAGCGTACTGTCAGTGTGGCAGTGGTGGGAGTATAAATGCAGTCATGCTTAGAGAGGGCAACAAAGTCATGTTTCACAGTGCCACTGTGACTCCCACAGAGCAGCACCTCTTCAATCCTAGTAACATGTTGGAGGACACATTGCTGGACTGTCATGAAAGGCTGCATGACCCTTTGAACACTCCACAACCATGTTGGCAGTCGTCCGAGTCAGCATGGCAGCAAGCATGGATCTCATGACCTCTGTCTGTACATCCACAGCAGCACTGAGATGTTGAGTGACTGCTGCCTATATGTTGCAATAGAAGCTGAGACAATGGCCACTAGACATGGCAGCTTGGTTGGATCCAGAAGGGCAGTCATCGATTTGGCCATCACTTCCACACTGGGAAGGACAGTCTCTAGGTTCTGCACGATGCCCTGTGCTACATTGAAGCTGGACTCCTCCTTGCTCTTTAAAAGTGATGGGCCTCTGTCTGGCAGGCCTGCCAATGTACCAAGCAGCTCAGTATGCACATTCATCACATTCTCCTGAAAGCCACCCTATAGAAGTCCTCATCTGTTACCTTTGAACTAGAACTCATCTATGAACTCGCACTCCAGTGAGCTGGTACACAAGCTATCCTTTCTCCCTGGCCTGGCCAAGGACTCAAAACATGCAGTTCCCAACTCTCCACTAATCTTTAAAGTTTGTGCACTGCCTATATCTGGTGATTGCACGTATCAGATCAAATGACAGGGCCTCTTCATTATTGGTGTGGTGTTTCTCTCTCTCTCTTCATCCTGAAGCCGCAATAGCTGGATAGATGACAGTTCTTGTTTATCTGAAAGCAAAAAATCAGAAAGGGAAGGTTAGGGTGAGGGAGATGGTTGGTGTGTAAAGCATGAATTCCATGATCACAACACTGGCAGTTTGCACTTCATGCCATATTGTGGGATGAGGGTGAGGTGGGAGTTGAGAAGGAACACAGGGCAGGAACACATCATCCTAAATGTTCTCGATGACATGCTTTCTATGGGCTCTGTTGCTGCCGGCCTCATGACGTGCAGTACCATCTCCTCCAGAAATCAGTCAATGCAGGCACATCTGACCCCCCATGTTTCTTTGTTGGTCCCTTCTCTTGTGAGCAGCTGTGTCCTACATAGCCAAAGAGTGACTGTGTTACACTCTGTTTGAGAAATGTGCCTGCCATAACTGAATAGCTGGAACTATGTGAAGGCAGCAAGAGTTGGGTGTGCAGGCAGCATTGGAAAGTGTGTGAGACTGAGGTGGAGTAGCTGAATGCTCGTATTGAACCCTGAGTGATAAGAACTGTTGATGGGAGAGTGATGGAAAAAGATTGAGTAGCATGAGAGGTTGGTGGTGTGCTGGGTAGGAGATGTCATGTGAAGATGCATGAACTGGTCTTGACCACCCTCATAAGGTCATTAAACATTTTCTGGCATTGATGCCAGGTCCTGAGGGTCAGAACCCATGGAATCCAAGAGTTGACCTCCCTGCAACTAGTTTCCATTCCCTGAGGGCCCCCTGGCAACCACCCCTCCCCCCTATACCCTCTTGGAGGAACATGGACTGTGTCCTCCTGTCTACCTCTACCACCTAGTCTTCTAGTGCAGCATCGGTGAACCACAGAGCCCTCTCTCTGCCCTGCTGCTCCATTTCCCTTCTTTCCAATTGCACTGGACAGTGCAGCTTTGACTTAAAGAGGGACAGAATGCCTTTCAGATCTGAATTCCTGAGGTGAGGTCAGAGTGACTGCCCTTGACATCAAGGCAGCATTTGACCAAGTGTGGCATCAAGGAGCCAAACTGGAATCAATGCAAATCGAGAGGGAAATCTCTCCAATTGTTGGAGTCATAACTGACACAAAGGAAGATGGTTGGGCCTGGTGGAGGTCAATCAACTCAGCCACAGAACATCACTGCAGGAGTTCCTCAAGATAGTGTCCTAGGTCCTAGGCCAACCATCTTCAGCTGCTTTATCAATGGCCTTCCCTCCAATATCAGTTCAGAAGTGGGGATGTTCACTGATCATTAAACGGCGTACAGCACCATTCAGCACTCCTTCGATAAACTGAAGCAGTCTATCACTATGTGCAATAAGACCTGGACAACATTCAGGCTTGGGCTGGTAAGTGACAAATAACATTCATGCCACACAAGCACCAAGTGATGACCATCTCTAACAATAGAGAATCCAACTATCTCCCCTAATGTTCAATAGCATTATCTCCACCACCAACATCCCGGGGTCACCATTGACCAGAAACTTAATTGGAAAAGCAATATAAATGCTGTAGCTACAAGAGCGGATTAGAGGCTTAGTATTCTGCAGCAAGTGACTCACCTCCTGACTCCCGAAAGCCTCTCCACCACCTACAAAATACATCAGGAGTGCAATAGAATATTCTCCATTTGCCTGGATGAGTGCAGCTCTAACAACACTCAAGAAACTCAACACCATCCAGGAAAAAGCAGCCTGCTTTTGGGCACCCCATCCACCAACTTAAACATTCATTCCCTCCATAACCACCACACAGTGGCAGCAGTGTGTACCATATAAGAAGCTATAAGAAGCACTGTAGCAAATTGGCAAGCCTCTTTAGATAGCACCTTCCAGATCAACAACACCTACCACCTAGAAAGACAGGGGCAGCAGATACATGATACACCACCATCTGCAATTTCCCCTCCAAGCCACTCACCATTCTGACTTGGAAATATACCACCATTCCTTCACTGTCACTGGGTCAAAATCCTGTAACTCCCTTGCTAATGACACTGATGGTGTACCTACACACATGGACTTTTATGGTTCAAGAAGGTGGCTCACTAACAAATTATTAGGACAATGAGGGGTGGCAACAAATGCTCGCCTTGCTAGCGATGCTCACATCCCATGAATGAATAAAATAAAAAGTCACAAGCAGATCATAAATTGTGATCCCTGCACCTTAATGAATTTTTACCCACATACTTTTAATGATCATCAGTTGGATAGGCACAAAGACCCTGAAGAAGACTGTTTAGAAGCTTTTCAGACATAGTTGTTATACACACACACACACACACACACACACACACACACAAAAAAAAGTATTTGTAAAATATAAAAAAGACAGTGAAATTATTTGTATTCATATCTAACATAAACTAAAGTACATGAGTTAGTTTACAGTTAATTATTAAACCAATTTCTTTTTAATTTCAAGCTCAACTTTAAATATTAGTATTTATTCTTATAGCTTCTTTATATTAATTTCATGGTTAAAAGTATGAAAGAACATATTTTGAACAAAAACACAAACGATTCCTTTCAAGGTTCGTTACAGGGTGAAATTAAATTCAGCAGGCTTTACCTAAAATATTGAATTGGACCAAGAATTATAAAGATTAAAGGATTAAATGCCATGTTTACAAATTTCACTGCAAAATTACAGAGTTACTAAGAAGATTCTACATATATGTGATTTGATTCAGGGATTTTTTTCAGATCTCCCCATGTAAAACAGAATAATGGTAGAATTCTTTCAGAACTTACCTCTTAAGTTTTTTGAATTTTTATGTATTCTGTCTTAGCTGCACATTAATTAAATATGCAATTGTTATGAACGCTCAGAATACATTACAAGGTAAAAAATAATGATAACATTTCAAGTCCCAATCCCCTTGGCACACCCATGCCAGCAGAACTGCCCTGATGCACTTACCTTTACCACTTTCATTTGCATGTGGATCCATCTACCAAGCCATTCTTCCTCAATCTGAAAATCTAAATGCACCTTGCTCCACTGAAAGAACCATATAACCACCATCAATATTTGCATGTGCTGCATATTAATAGTTTACAGAGCTAATTTGCCTAAGCATCCACAGCTTGGAATGGCATCAATCCTGAAAAAGGTTCCTGAAACGTTTCCTGTGCAAGGTATTTGTTCTGCTTGTAGCAAGTCAGTCCTGATGATCTAACAACTGTCACAGCCCACAGATATATACAACTCAGGACTTACTCTTTTGGCTTTCCTTAGATCTCTGCTTCAATAATCTTTTAGCACCTCTGTTCAGGTACTCCCAAGTTCTGGGCAAAGCAATCACACTATTAGTCTCTCTGCCTGCCATCTGTGCTGTGGAAAAGTACGTCAATTGACGTTCAGGAAAAAAATTTTTGGCTTGAAATAATTTATCAAGGTATGCCCTTGTCACTGACTTGGAAGGGCTAACTCAAATGTATGACTGTTCAGCCCAAAATGCCTATTCCACGCCTCTATACAGGAGCTACAAGTGCCTGCAGACCACTACCCAACAACTTTGTTTGTGTTGTTTCCCAGCTGTCATTGCCAATAAATATTGCTCAATCTTCAATTGTGGAATTAATTTTCAGTCATTAAGTACCAGTTATGTGTCTAATAATTACATCAGTGGCTACTTGGAGTTTTGAGGCATCATGGCCATTTAGGGTGATTATGTTTCAAGAGCAATGTATGTTTACATTCATATTCTACTAATTTGCATATATCTCAAAAGGAAAAGAAAGGCTTACATTTATATAGCACCTTTCCCAACCTTACACTGTCCCACTACCCCTTTCCATCAATGAAGTTATTTTAAAGTGCGGTCTCAGCTTTAATGTCGGGAAGAGTTGCTGATGCGAACAGACCTTGGCGTTATGGTTTAGAATGTATCCACAACTGAGAAAACTGTCTTTGCAAAACCTCCAAACCCAAAACAAATCAAACAGTGAATTAGAACTTGAACTTTGGGAACTGGATCAGTCAGGTTTGGGGGCTACACATGACCTGAGGGACATAGATTGGATTCCCATAGTATAAGGGATTTCTAACAGTTCCATATACAATGACTGAAAAAAGTTAGTGACCTGTAATTCAACTGATTGCATTGGACTTGTTACATAAAAAAATGGAAGAAAACTGCAAGGTCATGATCTCAAGCAACAATTTAACTAACTAACAGATTTGGTCCATTTTCATGTGCTAATGCTAATTTTTAAATCTAAGAATGCTTTACAGATCAAAATAGGGTACAAATTGAAATTTATAGTGATCTCTTTCATAACTTCCTGTGAATAGTTCCTGTCCATCAGCAAGACTTTCAAAAATTAAACATTTAACAGCCTTCTGTGTGTGTAGGAAGCCGTGAAGTTCTGCATTTAAAAACTATTTGGAACTTCTTTTCACTGGGATTCTTTCTAATTTTGTCCTTCAGAGTTGCTCATGCATGATCTATCCCCTTTTAGCAATGGAATGAAAGAACAGTAATAAAATGCCTCTATAGAGACCCATGCTAATGTTTTGCCATGGAATACATGAGAGGAGGTATATTTTAATGTGGCAATGTGTGAGAATTTGCTTCCTGACATTCCATCCAGCATCCAGACAGTGACCCTGCAAACTCATTACATTGAGTGGAAATGACTGTCAACTTCTTTGAGTCACAAAATCATATTAGTTTGAAGAAATTGCCTTGAAAATTACACTTCCAGCTAATAACTGCTCCTCTGAATATTTCAGTCTTACCTGATATGAAGGTATCTTAAAATTGATGCAATATCAAGGAAATGATATCTCTGCTGGGATTATTTCTTAATGGTCCTAATGCAAGATTCCCAAGAGTGCAGTGTTCAACAATTAATGAGCACAATTATCATCATTATATCCCCACTTCCCCAAACCACTCTGGCAAGGCTCAGCTTAATTGTTATTCAGGCCATGCCACAAATCTTTTTCAGATAGCAAGCCTTAAGCTTGCTCCAGTAAACAGCCGATCATCACCAAGGGCACATACCTGAGCTCAACATGTACACAGCATTGCAAAGCATTGGTGCTAACCTCCCTAATGGCAATGCCCCCCTTTTGTTCAACTCCATATTAATTATTAACAGCTCTAGCTGTAATTTCCTACCCAGTTCAACCTCCATTTATAGCTAATCAATAGATCATCACAGATATTGCAACTGATTTTAACTGCAAGCGGATAGTGATTTCATTATAACAGAACTAATTCCAGTGAGTTACACTGTAATGATTTGAATTTTTCCACACTAAGGGAACTTTAGTGCAGATTATTAAAAAAGGCGAAATGTGAAAGTCAGTTATAGTTTTATGGGCATCGCTGGATAGGCCAGCATTTATTGCCCATCCCTAATTGCCCTTGAGAAGGCGGTGGTGAGCTGCTATCTTGAACCGCTGCAGCCTATGTGGTGTAGGTACACCCACAGTGCTGCCAGGAAGGGAGTTCCAGGTTTTTGACCCAGCAACAGTGAAGGAACAACGATATATTTCCAAGTCAGGATGGTGAGTGGCTTAGAGGGGGATTTCCAGGTGGTGGTTTTCCCATGTGTCTGCTGTCCTTGTCATTCCAGACGGTAGTGTTGTGGGTTTGGAAGGTGCTTCTAAGGGCCCATGGTGAGTTCCTGCAGTGCATCTAGTAGATGGTACACACTGCCAATGCAAACCAATGCCTTAACCAGAAATTAATGTACTCTCAACATTAAGTTACTGTTCCCATTGGCAGAAGGATCAAGAATCAGAGGCTTTTAAAGGTAATTTGCAAAAGAAGCAATCGCGACATGAGAAAAAAACTTTTTTGCACAGCTCGTGGTTAGGATCTGAAATGCACTGCCCAAGACTGTGGTGGATGCAGATTCAATCATGGCTTTCAAAGGAGAGTTGGAAAATTATCTGAAGAGAAAAAAACTGCAAGGAAAAAGACAAAGGAATCAGACCAAGTTGCTTTTGCAGAAAGTTGATATATTCATGATGGGCTGAATGGCCTCCTTCTCTCCTGTAACCATTTTATGTCTCTAAGCTAAAAGTTGCTCCATTTCATAACAGAGTTCTGCATTCTGTGCTTCTTTGAATTAATCAATTGCATTGTCTGTAAAAACAAAATTGATTCAAAAACGGTCTTCTTCTTGTAGCTCAACTGAAAGGAAAAATATAATGCAGATCATAAGCATAGCATTATAGAATGCTACAGCACAAAAACAGGCTTTTTGGCTCCCCAGATCTGCAGTGGTCCTAATCCTACACTTCTGGCTGCCCCTTGTTCTTAATCTCTTTTCACATCCTTAGTTCCAAAACTGTGAGATACTATCATGTTCCTTACAAAGATGGATTTAATTGGCACTCTTTCCATTTCCTGTTTAAATAGTTCTCATTGATGATTTAAGGTTCTATTTGGCAATTTTTCATTTCATTTAATCTAAGTGAGGTCCCTATTTATCTCACTATTATGCAGTCAATGATCTGTGCCTTTGACTTCTTTTCTATCTTTGCACTGATCATGGTCATTGTTCCCCCAGTATTCCTCTACTTTTACATTACCTTCTTGGTCCACTTCATTAACCAGTATCAGATCAGACAGTGATTGCTTCCTTTTTGGAATAGTAACATGAGGAAAACAGTCCTAAAAAAACAGATTCTAACATCACATACAGAGAAATGAAATGCTTTATGACAGAAACAGTGCTTTCCAGAGGAAAGCAATTTGCATTTCATTGTTCCCTATGTGTTAAAAAATTACAGAATAATGCTCAGTTTTTCACATTTTGTCATAAGCAAAGAAGAACAAACTTACATTTAGAAAGCACATTTCTCAGAACATTCCACCATGTTTAATAGCTAATTAGTTACTTTTGAAGTATGTTCATCTTTGTTACGTGCGTAAACATGGTCATTATTTTCAGCACAGCAAGGTGCAATTAATAACATTGTGATGAATGACTGGTTAATCTGTTGTTGGTACTGTTAGTTGATGGTCAAATAGTGTCCAAGACTAGAAATATTCTTTAAGTGTCAGGACCTTTAAAATCCACAACCCTTCATGCATACCCCCATTGTGACTTTTGGAATCCATTGGAAGGGCAAGAAGAGGCTAAAACATGGATACTCCAGCTCTGAACAATTGCTGAGCTTTTTTTTGGCAGTGGAGCCGCTTCCCACCTCAAGCATAACCATCACAATAAGAGGGGCAGGATTGGATCGGGGCAGGGATTGCCTACACTTGCATTTTCACAAACATTACCAACAAAGATGAGGGCCTAGACCAGGGATTGGCAACCCACGGCTCTGGAACCACGTGCAGCTCTTTCACATATCATTTGCGGCTTCCAACCTTTTCTGCTTGGATCGTATTATCATGAAACGAGCCAAAAACAATTAAATTAAGAAAACAACAAATCAAAGGACTAATCAGCAATGTAAAATTATTAGCAAAACTCAAAACCTTCACCGATAAAGATCCACCAAGAAGTCGAAGAAAACTTCTAGAGCCACTATGCAGGAAAAAGTTAATAAAATCAAAGGCAAATTTAAGGTTTGGGCAGCATCAAGATTCAACTTTGATAACAAAAAAAACAGTATTTTCCTAATTCTGGGAAGTAGGAACTGGATTTTTGTCTGATCGATACACAAGATTTAATATGACATGAAATTCAGTCATAACTGCAGTCATTCTTATAAGTGCAGAGAAAATTAAAGCAAATGGCTTTTTACAGCATCATATAACTGCATAATGTTCCTTAGATTCACAATAAACAAGTGTTTCCTCTTGAGGAATGCTTCTGCCTTTACTCCATTTTTTTTATCCTGTGGCTTCCAATAGCTTTAATTTTAGGCAACTTAAAAAAAAACAGATCTACCGGTAAAATGGTTCTCAACCTCTGGCCTGAACCCCGAAGAGAAAGATCAGGATTTTTTTTAAAATTTAAAGTAGCCCCACTAAAAGGAAGGTTGTTAGTATAACAATTTAATTTTTCCTGGAATGTCCAGAGCTACCCTATCCCTCCTGCTCCCTATTCAGGGAAAGCTCACCAGACTTTCCCCCCATCTTCTTGCCAGGTTGGCATCCTGGATATGGCTATCATGACACAGCACTCAGCCCCCACACCACCCACCCCCCCTCCCCCCACCAACCACCCCACCCCCTCCTCTCCTCATTGGTAGGTAAACAAGGGGGATCCTTTTTTTGCTCTTGGAAAGTCTGATAGGGTCAGCTGCAGACATGTGGAGAATGCATTTTGGCACTTTGTTGAGATACATGCCATCACAGATCTTCAGGGCCCAGGTTTATTTTTGAACATAGTTACATGATAAATGAATTGGAATGTTCTTATTTTTTCTCAATCAGTAAGGCTGCAGTTATACTCCCACTTTTGTAAGCTGTAAATCATAGAATCGTAGAAATTTTATGGTACAGAAAGAGGCCACTTGGTCCATCATGCCTGAGCCGGCCAAAAAAATGAGCCAACCATGTTAATCCCACTTTCCAGCATTGGTCTGTAGCCTTGCAGATTATGGCACTTTAGGTGCACATCCAGGCATCTTTTAAATGAGATGAGATTTTCTGCCTCTTCTACCCTTTCAAGCGTTGTGTTCAAGACCCTTACCACCCTCCAGGTGAAAAAAGTATTTCTCATTACCCCTCTAGCCCTTCTACCAATCACTTTAAATCTATGCTCCCTAATCACTGACCTTTCTGCTAGGTAAATAGGGCCTTCTCATCTGCTCTTTCCAGGCCCCTCACAATTTTGTGCATCTCAATCAAATCTCCCCTCAGCTTCCTCTATTCAAAGGAGAACAGCTCTAGCCTATCCAATCTTGCCTCATAGCTTAAATTTTCCAGTCCTTTCAACATCCTCATAAGTCTCCTCTGTATCCTGTCTAATGCAATTACTTTCCATAATGCAGTGACCAAAACTACACACAGTATTCAAGTTGTGGCCTAACTAATGTTTTATATAGTTTCACCAGAACCTCCCTGCTCTTATCTTCTATGCATCAGCCAATAAATGAAAGGATTCCATGTGCCTTCTTAACCACCTTATCGACCTGTCTTCAGAGAACTGTGACATCCAGTCCAAGGTCCCTCACTTCCTCTACACCTCTCAGTATCTTCCCATTTATTGTGTATTCCTTTGCCTTGCTTGACCTCACAAATGCATTACCTCACACTTCTCTGGGTTGAATTCCAATGGCCACTTTTCTGCCCACCTTACCAATGCATTGATATCTTCCTGTAGAGTAGTGGGTTAATGGATATGTTAATGCAACCATGATGATATTAATGATATAACTGTGAGATCAGTAGTCAGATGACCAAGAGGCTACAAGAGAGCGAGGCGCAAAATAGTCTGTGTCCTGAATACCATGAGCTTACCCTGTGGTCTGTGCAAGTAGTTTTTAATAAATTGTTTGAAGTTAAATTATACCGATTATCTCAATCTGACTTAGGGAAACAAAACCTCATCAAGGTTCGGTAAGACTAGAAAGCATGGTAATAGTAAAACCTTACTAAAGCTTGGCAACATCGATGGCACCACTGGAGGCCACAATCTCGCAAACTGTTGCCAGAGATCGGTGACACACATGTGATGATCATTGAACTAATTGGCTTCACAGCGATAAAGATCAGAAATGAAAAATACTACAGTGAGCTAAAAGTGAGGGATACACAATATCAATAGCCACTGAGAGCCACTACCCCTTCCACAGCTTTTCCAATACATCGAGGGTCCACAGCAAGGACAGCAATGAGAGCTCTGCAAGGGACAGTTTGAAAGGTGCTGAAAGGCTTCAGGTTTACAAAGGAAATTCAGAAACACCAGTTCTGTACACTTCCATATGCTGTGGGAACCATGACTGATGCTGTCCTCGTGAGGCAAGGCATCAAGGAAGACCCAACATCATATGATGAGCTTAAGAGGTCTTTGATAATTACTTCAGCCCCAAGAAGAATTTGGTTATAGAAAGAGCAAAATTCAATCAGAAGAGAGCCAAAGGCCCAGTGAATCTATTGATTCCTTCATTAATAATTTATATCGATTGGCAAGTGCCTGTAGCTATAGAACCATAAAGCACACATTCATTTGCAATCACATTGTTGATTGTGTGCTCAATGAATCCAATATAATGTTATATGAATATAAAAATGATAGCATAACTCAGGGTTCTGGTTCTGCTTTAACCCCAAATTTACTAAAAGCAAGAGATGTGATATTTGTTAATACTGAGGTCAATTCTTAAAATGTACTCAAGCAATCCATTGGATTTCCTGGGCTTTATGTTAGGAAAAAAGTAGGTATTACACCTGTAATCTCCTAACATTAAGGAAAGGTGCCAAGGAAATGAAACTCAGTGTACATGTTAAGAGAAAGGATCCAAAGGTCAAGGTCCAATGACATTAATGAGGCCCTGTTGTCACTATTTTAACTGGTGAGAGGTCAGTGCCTGATGCTGGCATCACTGGGAAACCCATCACCAAGAGAAACAGGCTCAAGAAAAGCTCAGAAAGGCACACACAAATATTTTATTTTGTTTCCTCATGTCAGATTCTGCAGAATGTTCCTCTGGACAAAGGCTGAGGCACTAAAGGCCTCCATCGAGCAATGCATCCCTCAATTGCACTCCTCCACACCCACCCATCCCCAGTAATCAACTATGGAAGCTCCTAGGTGGGAACCATTGGCTTCTAGTGTCAACTGCCTGCCATGCTCACCTACTCCATGCCAGAGGTGCAGGACTACAGTTGTTTGGAGCAATTAGAGAAACTGGGTTGTTCTCCTTGAAGCAGAGTATTGTCATGAAGAGATATTAATGTCTATAATGTTTTTGGAATTTCTTTTTAAATCGTGTTCTAGTGGGGTCTGTGTCTATGTGTGTGGCTGCGTGTGTCTTAATTGGATTAAAGCTAGCTAGTCTGGGTGCTTTGTTATGTAGTAGTTTTGAGATGTTAATTTGGTAAATGTAAGGAGGGTAGAAGATAAAGTGTAAATTTACATTTGTTGAAAGAAACCATTCAAGACTGCGGGTGAAATCTTATACCTAGCTCGAAGACATCAAGCAAAGTGTTTATTTTTTTCAGCTTACTAATAAAATTGGTGGGTTGAAAGGATGATATTGTTGGAAAAGGTAAAGTTAAAAGCTTAGTGATACAATGGAAAGTTTACATTCAAAGGGAAAGATATGCATAAAGGAGAAAGGAGATTGTGTGTAAGGTAGAGGCAGTATAAGATCCAACAAATGTGTAAAGCCTCCAGCCTGTAAGCCTCAAGTTGCTGTCTGCAAGGACCCAGAGCTGAAAGAAGCTCATTTTGAATGCAACTGTCCAGGGTGTGCTTTGCTAGGTGTCTGTTTAAATCTACGAGATGTACTGTTGCCTTAATGGGGGTATAACTGAGAGTCTGATTAATTAGGGGATTTTTTGTAGTTATAGTAGTAATTTGTACACATATATATGTGTTTACAATCTTTCTTGTAATAATAAATGTTTAGTTTAGTTTTATAAAAAAAAAACCTCTTGAGACTCAATGGTCTTATTACTACTGAATTCAAAGCCTGCATCTCAAAACATATAAATTGAAAAAATGGATTATGACAGTTATTTCAAGTTTCCCTCTAGGATTTGAACAACTCAGCCTTTACCATCGGTTGCATCATAATAAGGATATAATGACATGAAATTGATCGAAGAAGATTCAATAGTATTAAAAAGTGAATTGAATGTATACTTAAAAAGGAATAATTTGCAGGCCCATGAGGAAAGAACAGAAGAATGGACCAATTGGATAGCTGTTTTAAAGAGCATTCACTGGCTCAGTGGGCTGAATGGGATCATGTGTTGTCTGATTCTATGATTTCCACCAGCTGATGCCACATAATTGATGCTGTGGCAGGAGTGAGGCCTAACTAACTGAAATAAGGCCCAAGAGTTTAAATTGCCCAGGCCACGTCTCATGAGCCAGGCCTGTCATTCACTCTCTGATCCCACACTTGCCCCTTACCCTTTGTTTCCTTGTGTCAAAAGCTGCAGAGTACTCCCTTGGGCAAATATCTAAGACACCAAAGGCCTCCTTTGAATGAAGCATCCCTCCACATCCCTGGTGATCAACTGCGGGACCCCCTGTAGACGGAGACCGTTACCACTGGATGCTAAAATGTATAGTAATAATTATTTTATTTATATAATAATGTTTTAATACTTCTGTAAACCCCTTGAAAAAGTAATTGATATGGCAAATTAATTTAAACTCTAACAAACCTGGCATGTACGTTGGTTGAAAATATTCTGCAATTCCACTTTCAAGGAAAGATTAGTATATTTTTCACCCATTCATCAGGTGCAAAACACACTCAATACTGACAAATTTAGCACTGGAGCATCAGGGTATGAATCTCTGGGGGGGATTGGGGGATGGACATATTCCTCACCCCCACTACCACCACCACCGCACCTCCCCCACTTCCCCACCTACCTGCACCATCCCCCCACCCCCAGCCCCAGCCTCTTAGTGGAACGGTTGTTTGTCACTTCAACAACTTTGAATCTGGCTGCCCTGCAGTGATAATGTGCTGGGGACAGGCCTTAATGACTTGAGAGTGGGAAGTTCTGCTCCTCAGGTACAGGAATTCCTGCCCTCAAGACCTAATGGCTAATCTGATTAGCCAGCAGTTCTGTGGTCCCAGGAATGCATGAACACAGTAGTCGCCACTGCTAGGAATACAAGGAGTCCTGAGAAGAACTGAAAATGTCTCCTGGACTGAAGGTAAACCTAGGCATTTCGGTTGGCCATGGTTTGGAAATCCCAGCAAGTGGAGGGGGGAGGGGTTGGCCATTATGGGTTTTAGAGCCGGGGTGGAGGCACAAATTTGGGAGTATTATCTTGGGGTTGCCCCTGATGGGTACAAGAGATGCCTCACAGTAGGTACCCCCCCTGCCTTCCCACTTTTAGCCCATGCAGTGAAATCTGCTGGGCTGCTCACCTTCCTTCCACCTTCCCCCGCCGCACAAATTATAGTGGCAGAAGTAGAATGAGGTCCTTATAAGAGCTTCAATAGGCTTAAGGGCAGGTGGGCTTCCTGATGCCTTACCCACCCCCTGTAATATGGGGTGACAGGTCAGGGTGGCTGGAGAGGTGGTGGGCTTTAGTTTTTATGCTCCCATCCACCTTTAAATATGCCAACTGGGAGGGTGCCGTAAAATTCACCCCCATTTGCCTAAACTATGCATGTGTTCAGGTCACTGCTAAATTAATCAGACCCAGCTGTAGAAGTTATGGGTGGCTACTTAAAACAGGAGTCCATCTCTTCTAACAGTTAATTAGGGAGCTAACATTTGTTCGAGGACCATTTGGTATTTATTTCTAATGAGTGGCGTAGGTGCCAGTCTTGCCCAACTCACAATTTGTCAGCAGTCCTAGAAACTATATACATAGGTGTAGCAAAGGTCCAAGCTAGGAGCTGTCTCCATGCTTGGTTCTATACACAGCTCTGTCCAATACTACACTGACCCCTAGGTGCAGGTCATGTGTTCTCTTACAACAATGTATGGGCGGCACGGTACTCATTTCCACATTAATCTCTTATGTGCCAGACCCTTATGCTATACTTCCCCCAAGACTTTACCCAAAGTATTTACAAGTTATCCCAGTTTACCCCATGTATTTACATCATTACTACTACCCCATTTGCGACCCCCCCACCCCCACCACACCCCACCCTGCCCCCTCAAGTCTCTGAGTTCATAGTTTCAGGTCTTCCGGAAGCCTTATAACCCTTCTATATCTTGTTCTCAGTACTGTCAGTGGAGTAGTAGGCTCTGTCGCTACAGGTAAACTTTGCTGAATTTGAGGTTGTTCTGACATCTGGGTGCCTTTTTATCCTCTTTTTCCATTCTTTGGCATTGAATGGCTTCTTGACAATTCCCCACTGGTAGTGATAGATGACGGTTGGCTTATCCCACTCTTTAAAAGGAGAACAAACTCTCAGCTCATCTATACAATGTGTTTTCTTTTTCTTCCTACGTGCAGCTTGGTGTGATGCACATTGAGATGTTTCAAAAATGGACCCTTCATTTCCACTTGTTTCATAATTAAACCCAAGTCTTTCACCACTCTTGTATTTTCCAGTTGCTTTTTTGAGTTTAAGAGTCTTTCCATTCATCACCGCAGCCACTCTGGTAATTTCAATTGTCTATCTGCAGGACTCTTATATAAGTTTAACAGCTTTATCTCGGCATTCAGTTTCTTTCAGAATCTTTCTTCCATGCTCACTGACCACTCCTTAGATTCTATCAATTCATTTGTTAGCTATACAATCTGTTCCTTAGAATTTTCCTTATCTGCTTTTAAAGTCTGGATTTGCTCTTCCATACTGCACATATCATCCTGCATGTTGTTCTGATTGGATCAAAGTTCAAGAATTTCATCAATTTTGGTTGTTAATTATGCTTTCAAGCAATTGTTCTGACATCAGCAATCCTTTCTCCTTTTCCAGGTTTTTTCCATGATGCTTGCAAGAGTCATCTGATGTTTGAAGTTCATCAAGTTTTAATTGAAGATCTACCTTTGTTGAAGTTGTTTCGAACTGTTCATCATTTAGGCATTCCAAGTCCTAGTTCAAGTGTTGTACCTCCTTTGAGTGACACTCTAGTGTTCTGGTCACTTCTCATTTTTCATTATCAAACTCATCTTTTGTACATGAAAGTTGACTCTTTATGCTGATCAGTTTTTCTTTAGCAGACCATAATTCCTCTTTGCTATCCTTCAAACTCATATTCTGTAATCTCACTTCTGCTGATTATTTCTGAGACTCTTCATGTTCTTTTGTGAGAAATTCTACCTTCTCTTGCCATTCTAGATTCTTAATTTTCATTTCTTCATATATCCCTTTGGAAATATAATGTTTTTACAATTTTCTTACAAGTGTAGAATCATTTTCTTCAGCTCTGCTGTCTCTTTCTTGTACCTCTTGGCTTCCTCCTGGAATATAAAACACTGCCAAGTCTTCTCTGCCACTGGTTCTTCAGTTTTTTCAGGGTGACATTAAATTGATTTTGCTTCTCTTTATAATTTTCCAGAGAAACAAACTTTGGCCTGAGAAATCTTGGTAGCATGTGAAGGTCCTTCAGCAGGTTTTCCTTTCCTTCTCAAAGCTCAGTTGCTTCGTTTTGAATCTACCTTTTCAAAGGTATATGCTTAGCTTGAAGCTTGTGTTTCAAATCTTCCAATTCAGCTTTGATACGAACATTTTCAATCTTATTCCCACCTTTTCTTTCTCCACCTGCCACAGAACTTTGTTCTTGTCATTCACTTCAGTTTCAGTGTTAGCCAGGTCTGCCTCTAGTGAAGCCTTAACTTGTTCCAGTTCTGTAATGGTGCTGCACGTGGCTTCATTATCCACTTGTAGCATCGAACAGTCTACAACTTTTCCCTCATCCATAGTCAGCAGTCTCAGCACTGCCACCTACTGTTGCAGCTTGAGAGATGTGCCATGTGTTGACATTTTCAATAAGATTTTAATATTTCCGGAAGTTTCCCTACCTTTCTGGTACCCTCATGTGGTTTGCTTGGGTAGTGTCTTTTGCTCTTTCGTAGCTCTACTGGGGTTTTCTTTCCCCCTTTTTAAACTCGGCGTGCTCCACAGCTTGAAGGTTAAAGTAACTGTCAAAGGCTTTTTATATTTCATTGAAGCTGGCTAAGGCTTCATCAATGCATTACATTAGGATTACTTCATCATCAAATTCATCCAACGAGTATAAAAATGTATTAACCTGACATTTTTCTGATTTCCTACTTAGACCTAATGCACTCTGGTAATTGTAAAATTTTCTTCTCCAGGAGGCCCAATTTTGTGTCAAATTTGGCCATTAACTGAGTCCAAACTGATCTGGAAGAGTGGATTTCTGATCCTGCGCTTGCCAGTTTTGGCAAGCTCCCACAGAAGTGGCTTTCGCAATGTCAGAATTTACATTTTTTCAGCAATGGCTGCCTGGATTAGCTGGTTTGATTCTTCCCTGCTTTAGCGCAATATTCTCGGGTCATGGAAGAATCAAATCCTCGCTTTTGCTAGCTTTTTAAAGCTACCTACTCAGTCACAATCAATTTTGATTTTTTTTTCTTTTGGAGTGAGCTTGACTGCCATGTGATCAGGTACTGACAAGGAGTCAGGTTTCTTGGACTGTGATTTCAATGTTGATTTGTGACCACTGTGGTTTTTTTTTTCAGGGCTTATGTTGTCCAGGAATTTTAAATTTTTATAGCTCACCCCTGGCTAGGCCTGATGACTCTGCCGCTCTGGGTATAGAAGCTAGACTTCCATGGGACTCAATGGAGTCTTCTGCCGCAATGAAGAATTTAATTTCTGCCTTCAGCTTCCAAGCCTTTCTTCAGAGCTTTTCTCAGCAATTTCCTTTTGCATCTTCATTTCTTTAGCTTTTCTTTGATTTTTCTTTCAGTTTTCCAGGATTTTAATTTTCTTCTTCAGTCTCTGCGAGGTTTTGAGTTGTTCCATTCACCGCCACCATGTTGTAAGGTGTTGGGGGTAGTTTGGTAGGTCTTATTAAGATATTCGTAGTCTTAGGTAGTTGAACAGTAAGTATTAACCACTGGAAACTATATACATAGGTACAGTAAAGGTCCAAGCAAGAGCTGTTTCCATGCTTGCTTCTATATTTGTCTGTGTCCAACACTACACTAAACTGACCCCTAGGTTTGGGTCATGTGTTATCTTACATCAGAGGTGTGGGCATTACTGTACTCAGTCCCATGTTAACGCTTTATGTGCCAGACCCCTATGCTATATTCCCAGATGAATTTCTACCCCACTATTTCAGATTAAGAACCTCTGTTTTGGTTTCTTAGGATTGAATTGGACTCTCTAGCATGAACTCGATGAGCCTAAATTCCACCCTCTCTGCCATAATGACTTTATGTGTCTGTACTATAAATGTTTCGGGTGACATTTAAATAGCCTTAAGCTATTTTCATGCATTTTTTGAGTAAAGGCAGAGTTTCTAATAAAACTGTTGCAGATATATGACAAAATAGTTTTATTTTTTTCCCTTAGCCTTCAATGATTCTCCAACTTCGAAACAGGAAATAAATCTAAATCAAAATTACAAAAATTGCAAAGTGACTTCCAGGTACAAAAGGAAAGTATCAGCAAATGCTTTAGTAGAGATCGGAATCTTTCAGAAATAAGGGCAAGATGCTTCTTTATAATTTACATCCTAATATAATTTAATAAAAAGTTCTGAAAAATTGGAAACTCACCTATAATATAAAAATCAGGAACAGTGATTGGATTACCTCTGTGTTTTGATAAACATTAGCTGCATGAATACAAAGATAGGAATTGTGAAGCAGTAATTGACAAACACAACGACCTCACGCTAAGCTGAAAGCAGTTTTTGGCTACAGAACTAACTACGGAGCCAACTGTAATTACTGTTTGGCTCCACAATATCTTCCTCTGGTAGAAAGTTTGCTCTCTTATTACATTAATTGGAATCAAAATATAATTTCTCACAATCCTGCACACTATTTGTAATGTGAATGCTAGTGCACTCAGTACTGCAAATCTTGCTCCCAAATAAGGGGTGAAGCATCACTTTAGCATGTTTTAGGAAACTGAAAGAGGGACTTTCTCCATGTTGATTTGTGCACAATTTCACAATACAGTCTTAGCTTCTGGTGCCAACATAAATTTCAAGTGGAACGAAAATTCTTCATGGCATTGGTTTGACTACCTTTGAAAAGTCACAAATGCTTTCCAAACTGGCACTGTATCATTCATTATTTATGTTTGCCATAAAATTTATTTTCAAAGAGCACCATTTTTTTGCATTAAATGTACACTATGTCCAGCAATAATCTGAACGTGTGGTCATGCTCAAATAACTATTGAATTGGATTAAATTTACATCATTGCCATTTAAATGCTCTGGGCAGAATCTTCTGTTCTTGGTAGGTGTCTTGCTCACTGACTGAAAAAGCAGTGAGACACCCATATTGACTTTGAGGAGAAAGGCCTGCCATATCCTCAGCCCATCAGGCAGGTGAGTGGACTGTGGCAGACCTTCTTCCAGACTGAGGGCCCCCCAAGATGACTTCCCGCCCACCAGTCAGAGGCTGGCAGCCCTTGCTCTCAGCAGTGCCACAGAGGAGGCCATGACAGCTGCCGGAACAACACCCCCAGAGACCTAGGATCGCAGACCAACCCAGGATAAAAGTAAGTGCTATTGGAAGGAATGTCTTACAGGGAGTGGGAGGGCACAGGGGGGGTCGGCAGCAAGGGCAGGGAAGTGGCTGTCAGCAGCCACTCCCCCTGCCCCATGCCTTCGATCATGCACAGGTTAGTGCAGATCAAGGGAACCAACCCCTGCACAGTTTAGCAGTTGTGCAGGCTATATGTTGGCAGACCCATCTGGAGCTGGGAAGATTGTAGCGGAGGCAGGAGGAGGGCCGTAAGTGGCCATTAATTGGCCACTTAAGGGATTCAAAAGGAAGTGGGGTGGGAAGGTCGACCATGGAACTTCCCATCCAGAACCTACTTCCAGTGGAGGCAGGAAGGCGTCGATTATGGGCCCTGATATCAACCTGCCAAAGTCTCAGGCCTGCCCATCTCCTTCAGGGGCAGGAGGTTCCACTGTCTGTTTTCCTTTCTTGTGAATTATTTAAAAAGATCACAGAATCACAGAATTGTTACAACACAGGAGGCCATTCAACCCATCATGTCTGTGCTGGGTCTCTGTATAGCAATTTAGCTAGTGCCACTCCTCCCACTTCTCCCCATAGCCCTACATATTCTTTGCACAAATCCCTCTTGAATGCCACAACTGAAACTGCCCCCATCACACTCTCAGGCAATGCATTCCATATCCTAATCACTCACTGCATGAAAAAGTTTCCCCTCATTCACCATTGTTTCTTTTACCACATACCTTAATCTATGCCCTCTTGTTCTCAATTCTTCCTCCAATGGAACAGTTTCTCCCGATCTATTCTACTCAGACACATTACTTTGAACACGTCAAAATCAAATCTCCTCTCAACCTTCTCTTCGCCAAGGAAAACAGTCCCAACTTCTCCAATCTATGTAACTGAAATTCCTCATCCCTGGGACCATCCTGGTGAATCTTTTTTGCACTCCCTCTAGAGCCTTCACATCTTTCCTAAAGTGTGACACACAGAACTGGATGCAATACTCCAGCTGATGCTGAACCCCAGTGTGCTATATAAGTTTAACATAAGTTCCTTGCTTTTATACTCTATGATCCTATCAATAAAGCCGAGAATGCCATACATTTTATTAACCACTCTCTCAACCTGTCCTGCCACCTTCAATGATTTTTGCACAGACACACCCAGGTCCCTCTGCTCCTGCACCCCCTTTAGAATTGCACCCTTTATTTTATACCGTCTCTCTGCCTTCATCCTACCAAAATGAATTACTTCACACAAAACCGCATTAAATTTCATCTGTTAATCAATTGAAGATATTAACTGAAAAATGAAAACTGTTTTATTTAAAAATTATTAATGGTCAACATTTAATTAGAATTGTTTGTTAAAGCAATAGAATCAGTAAGTGCCTCTTGGATCGCATTGTAAAAGTGGCTCTGTTCAGCTACAGTGAAGAGTTACAAGCACTGGATATTATGAGGCCAGGAAATGCAAATTATCTAAACAAGTGCCCTGCATCATTCATATCTTATGCAACAACACGGGGCAGAGTGAGAAATCGCAGAATCTTGCCATCCTTAAAGACGGCAGCTCCAATTTGAAGTCAGCTAAACCAGGAGTTTACAACCTGTTGGCTCTAAGCACTGGAAAAATGGTTCTCAAAGGCCATGCAACTCATTTCTATTTGCACTTCTGTTGCCTACCAGCTGGTTTGTTCTGCTTAGACTTCATAGGCTTAATAATGATGGATTAAGCAGAACATCTAGATCTGCTGGAATCAGCAACTTGAAGTACATGCAAATTGATGGGAACATGGATTAAAATTTACATGTGGCTTCCTGGGGCTCTACTGTCAACAGCTATATGGCTTATAAAGACAAGAACTTATGCACCCTATGAAGACAAGAGGCTGACAGCCTGGAATAAGTGGACATGAGACGAGAGTTGTTAGGTATTCCAAAGCACCCTCTCCAAAGAAGAACGATACACCTTGCCAGGCAGACAATGGCAATTTGGCTCAGCAGCCTCTAAAATACGCTCAGGACATTGGAATAGATATAAAACAAAACACAAGTTGCATTTATATGGTATCTATAGAACCATAGCAGGTAATTTTAACCCCCAAAATAGATGGATTGTGGTCAAATGAGATGTGAAAAAATGTTTAAATCTCAAACATGACCGTACTCACCTCCAACCTGCTCATTCTGGGTTTAACAGAGGTGAGGCAGGAATGGGTGGCAGCCAACCTTCTCCTTGAAGGTAGTTTATCCATTTAAATATGATAATGCTGGGACCCTCACATTTAACCTGTCTTTACAGATTTAATTTATTATATGATTTACTCCTTTAGTATGTGACTGATATCAGAGTCACAGGAATGCAAACAAAATACAATGAATACATGGGTTCTTTATTGTAGATTGAACTGGAACTTATATGCACACCACAAGTACAGGAACACATTTTACACATATCTCATTGGGTCAGTCTACACCTACAACTCTCAGGTCATCTGAGATGTGACATCACTTCCTTCAGTGACTCTCCTTTTTCAGTCTCTTAAAGTGAAACAACAACATGAGCTGTTGTGTTTCCTGTGACTCAAGGGAGGTGAGGACAGTTTCAGAGTTTTGGGAAAAGGTAGGTGGTCTTACAGCACTTCTTATGGGTCAGGAGAAGCAGGAGTGCATCCCGCCTATCCCCCAAGATACCTCTTCCTTGTCATCGTATCCCTCCAACCCTGCCATCAGACCCCCATACCCATCCAAAAACCCCATTCTAGATAGGGGATTGCAGCCTCCAAGCCTGGATCCAGAATGCCACAAGATCCAATCCTATTTCCTGATTTGGACATCCAACCCTCTGTGGGATCCGACCACCTACCGGGATCATGGATCAGTCTTCCCATGATTGAGACCACTCCCCCCACCACTCCCATTGGTTGGCAACCTTTTATCTGCACAAGATAATGGGAATGCAGCCTCAGAACTTTGGTGAGGTCAAATGAGATCATCTGCTGAACTTCTTTTGATGTCTGAACAAGCTGAGTCTGGAAAGGTAAAGTCTGTCACAACTACCGCATGTGAAGTTGTCCTTTGCCGATGGTGTGGCATCTCTGCTGATGCCTTGTTTGTTGGGATGGCTTTAGCTTTGGAGCTTTTGAAACCATGTGTCATCATGGCCTACCGACAGTTGATGTCACCATTTGTATCAAGTGTCAGCTAGAATTTCCCACTTGTTGTGATTGATGTTGAAGGCTTTCATGTCTCTTTTGACAGCATCATTGAATTGGAGCTTTGGGCGCCCGGCTGGTCTTTTGGCAGGGCCTACCTCTCTGCATTTCATATCCCTAGGGATGCAGCCAACTTCCATCTTGTTCACATGCCCAAGCTAGTAAACCTTTCTTTGCTTGATTAGCACTAAAATACTTGACAAAACAGAATTACCTGGAAAAACTCAGCAGGTCTGGCAGCATCGGTGGAGAAGAAAAGAGTTGACGTTTCAAGTCCTCATGACCCTTCAACAGAACTAGGTGAGTCCAAGGAAGGGGTGAAATATAAGCTGGTTTAAGGTGTGTTGGGGGTGGGGGGAAGAGAAGTGGAGGGGGGTGGTGTGGTTGTAGGGACAAACAAGCAGTGATAGAAGCAGATGATCAAAAGATGTCACAGACAACAGAACAAAAGAACACATAGGTGTTAAAGTTGGTGATATTATCTAAACGAATGTGCTAATTAAGAATGGATGGTAGGGCACTCAAAGTATAGCTCTAGTGGGGGTGGGGGGAGGATAAAAGATTTAAAAATATTTAAAAATAATGGAAATAGGTGGGAAAAGAAAAATCTATATAATTTATTGGAAAAAACAAAAGGAAGGGGGAAGAAACAGAAAGGGGGTGGGGATGGAGGAGGGAGCTCAAGACCTAAAGTTGTTGAATTCAATATTCAGTCCGGAAGGCTGTAAAGTGCCTAGTCGGAAGATGAGGTGTTGTTCCTCCAGTTTGCGTTGGGCTTCACTGGAACAATGCAGCAAGCCAAGGACAGACATGTGAGCAAGAGAGCAGGGTGGAGTGTTAAAATGGCAAGCGACAAGGAGGTTTGGGTCATTCTTGCGGACAGACTGCAGGTGTTCTGCAAAGCGGTCGCCCAGTTTATATTTGGTCTCTCCAATGTAGAGGAATACTTGACATGTTTGCCCTAGTCATCATTGATGACTTTGTCTATCCATGTGATGCCAATAATGTGTCATAGACACTGGAGATGAAAGTTTTTGAGCCTTTGTTCTTGGTCAGTATAAGCTGTCAAGGTTTCAATGTCATATAGCAACGTGCTGAGGATACAGGCTTTGTAGATAGGCATCTTGATCCTGCGGGTCAGTCTAACCCACCTAAAACTCCATATCATGTGAGGAGATTTGAACTTCTGGTCCATATACACATCAACTACACTAACCTCATAAGCCCTTCATCAAGGAACTCAATCAAGTCAGTCAACCACAATTTCTTTCAACAAACCCATGTTGACTTTCATTTATTAGTGCACACTTTTCCAAATTCCAATTAATTTTGCCCTAGATTATTATTTCTAAAAGTTCCCAAAACCAATGTTAACCTGACTGGCCTGTACTTGCCAAGGTTATCACACTCCACATTGTGTAACATTTACAATCCTCAACACCATGCCACCTTCATATCTAAAAATGATTGGAAGATTGTGACAAAAGCCTCCACATTACTTCAATCAATAGCATAGGATGCACTCCATCCGGACCAGGTGATCATTCTGCTAATTCCAATAATTGTATGTTGAGGAAGAATGAGTCTGAAGCTAGCCTGTACCTTAAAACAGGTTTATTTCCATGAAAGCAAAGTCACAGATTCTCCCAGGTGCAGAGTGAACTGCTCTATATACTCTTGCAATGATTCCCTAATCCTTCCCCAATTGGGGACAGCTGTGCTTAATCACCAAATTAAAGCATGCACTCTGTTACAGCACAATTCCAACATCAACACTTCCTGCTTTAAAGACCACCAGTCTTAAGTACCTTCTCTTTGTCTAGTTTTATTCTATTCAATATTGCTATGATCTCCTCCTGTACTATTGCATTGACAGCATCCTCTTATCTCATTAAGTAGCATTTTGATTTTAAAATTCTCATTCTTGTTTTCAAGCCCCTATACAGCCTCACCCCTCACTTTCTCTGTCATTTCCACCAGCTCCAGAATCCTCCAAGATATCTGCACTCACCTAATTCTGGCCACTTGAGCATCCCCGATTTTAATTTATCCACTATTGTTAGCAATGCCTTCAGTTGCCTAGGCCCTAAGCTCTGGAATTCCCTCCCTACACCTCTCTACCTCCTTCTGCTTCTTCCTTTAAGCCACCCCTTAGCTACCTCTTTGACCAAGCTTTTGGTCATTTGACCTAAAATTTCTTTATGTGGCTCAGTGTCACATTATATTTCATAATACTCCTGTGACGCACCTTGGGAAGCTTTATTGCATTAAAAGCACTATATAAATAGGTGTTGTTGTTGTGGATGGCCCATGGCTTCATGTCACAAGTGTTCCCCAGCACCCACCTCCCATTATGAGCTCTGACATATGTTACAGACAGGAGGCAGTTTTAAGTTAAACAGCCATGATTTCTCCTCTCACCACCCGTCTGTAAACAAAATGATGTTTTTTGTTTTAGGTTTCCCCCTTAATAAGTGGTGGCATATTTTCCCTAACTCCTCAGTTTTGGAGTGATCCAATCGCCTGTTAATAACCCACAGCAAACTCGAGAAAGGGTAAAATCAGAGGGCTAGATTGTCGCTACGTAACCCTGGTACATTCACACAATAAAAGAGAAAGAGAAAGAAAGAGGTACAGGTCAAAGACCACAGAAAAAAAATAAGAATTATTGTTTCACATGAGCCCAGAGTCTAGTAATTCACTGTTCAAGGGAGGTTCTTTCAGTTGGCTTTGTCTGGAAGAAGTCCTGGTCTTTTCCTAGGAAATTGGTTGAAAGCTGAGGCAGGTGAAAATGCAGCAAGGTATTCTAGTATTCTGGGAATTAGTTCACTTTGTAGGCAAAATGCAGGATTCTTTTTAGAGACCAGGCTTTGAGAGAGATGGGTGCCAGAGGCAGGCTGCTATAGCCTGGAGTCCTGCTATCTCTCCTGAGGTTAAACAGCAATGGAAGATAGAACACAAAATCTGTATAATTAAAGCAATTCAAACAGCACAAGTCTCAGTCATGTGACAGTATGGTTTCGGGTCGAGCCATTCCGCTAATGAGGTCCCCTTGTTAAAACGGTGGTAATGTCACTGGACTTGTAATCCAGAAGGCCAGGCTAATGTTCTGGGGACAAGGGTTCAAATCCCACCATGGCACCTGGTGGAATTTGAATTCAACTAATAATCTGGAATTGAAAAGCTGGCCTCAGTAATGGTGACCATGAAACCATTGTCCATTGTTGTAAAAGATTATCCAGTTCACTATTGTCCTTTAGAGAAGGAAATTTGCCATCCTTACCTGGTCTGGCCTATATGTGACTCCACACCCACAGTTTAGAATTCAGCAAAAGTGGTCAAAAAGATTGATTAAGAAGGGGAAAATGGAATCTGAGAGTAAACTTGTAAGGAACATAAAAACTGACTGTAAATTCTATATTCCATAAATATGTGAAGAGAAAAAGATTAACAAAGGCAAATGTAGGTCCCTTACAATCAGAAATTATGGAAATTATAATGGGAAACAAAGAAATGGCAGAAGAATTTAACACATATTTTGGTTCTGTCTTCACAAAAGAGGATACAAATAATTCCCCAAAAATGTTAGGGAACCAAGGGTCTAGTGAGAAGGAGGAATTGAGAAAATCAGTATTAGTGAAAAAAATGGTGCTAGAGAAATTAATGGGGTTAAAGGCTGAAAAATCCCTAGGGCCTGATAATCTACGTCCCAGAGCACTAAAAGAAGTGGCCCTAGAAATATTGGATGCATTGGTGGTCATCTTCCAAAATTGCATAGACTCTGGTGCACCCCTACAGATTGGAGGGTGGCAAATGTAACCCCACTATTTAAAAAAGGAGGGGGAAAAAAACAGCGAATTACGGACCAGTTAGTCTAACATCAGTAGTGTGGAAAATGCCAGAGTCTATTATGAAAGACATGGTAACAGAACACTGGGAAAGCTTTAACGGGATTAGACAAAGTCAGCATGGGTTTATGAAAGGGAAATCATGCTTAACTAATCTACTGGAGTTTTTTGAAGATGTAACTAGTAGCATAGATAAGGGAGAACCAGTGTATGTGGTGTATTTAGATTTCAAGGAGGCTTTTGATAAGGTCCTACATACGAGGCTAGTGGGCAAAATTAAAGCACATGGCATGGATTGAGAATTGGTTGACAGACCGGAAACAGAGAATGGAAATAAATGGGTCTTTTTCCAGATGACAGGCGGTGGCTAGTGGTGTACCGCAGGGATCAGTGCTTGGGCCCCAACTGTTCACAATATATATAAATGGCTTGGATGAGGGAACCAAATGCAATATTTCCAAGTTTGCTGACGACACAAAACTGGGCAGGGTTGTCAGTTGTGAAGAGGATGCGAGGAGGCTTCAGGGCGATTTAGACAAGTTGTGTGTGAGCAAACATATGGCAGATGCAGTATAGCATGGATAAACATGAAGTTATGCACTTTGGTGTGAGAAACAGAAAGGCAGAGTGTTACTTAAATGATGCTATATTGGGAAGTGTGGATATGGATCTGGCTGTCCTTGTACAATAGTTAATGAAAGTAAATAGACAGGTGCAGCAAGCAGGAAGGCAAATAGTACATTGGCCTTCATTGCAAGAGGATTTGAGTTCAGAAGTAGGGATGCCTTACTGCAGTTATACAGGGCCTTGCTGAGGCCACACCTGGAGTATTGCATGAAGCTTTGGTCTCACTATCTAAGAAAGGATATACTTGCCATAGAGGGAGTGCAGCAAAGCTTCACCAGGCTGATACCAGGGATGGCAGGACTGAGGAGAGATTGGTTCGACTGGGCCTGTATTCACAAGAGTTTAAAAGAATGAGAGGGCATCTGATTGAAATGTATAAAATTCTAACAGGGCTTGATAGATTGGATGCAAAGAGAATGATTCCCCTGGTTGGGGAGTCTAGAACCAGGTGTCACAGTCTCAAGATACAGGGCAGGCCATTCAGGACTGAGATGAGGGAACATTGCTTCACTCCGAGAGTGGTCAACCTGTGGAATTCTCTACCGCAGAAATCTGTGGAGGCCAGGTCACTGAGTATATTCAAGAAAGAAATTGTTAAAACTTTTGGATATTGGGGGCATCGAGGGGTATGGAGAGAAAACGGGAATACAGCATTGAGATAGAGGACCAGCCATGATCATATTGAATGGTAGAGCTGGCTCAAAGGGCCAAATGGCCTACTCCTATGTTTCTATATTTCCATGTGGTTGACTCTTAACTGACCTCTGAAATGGTGTGGCAAGCCACTCACTTCAAGGGCAATTAGGTATGGCCAACAAATGCAGTCCTTGCCTGTGATGCCCATATCTCATAAACAAATAAAGAAAAGAAATTTCAGCAGGGAGCCATGGAACCATTAGCACAATGTCGGAGATGAGGAGTCACAAATAGCTTTGCCTTTGTCCGGAGCTTACTGGTGTAGATGTCTCATCTGCTAGTTCTTTATGTTAGCTTGGCTGGAATGTTCATACAATACATGTCACATTCCAGGAGCTTGATGAGTTTGCCTTTGTCAATTGAAACTGCTCAGAATTTTACAGAACCACCAGTATGTGACTGGCTGCAGCCATTTTATCAGCCCCGCAGTTGTCCATTTGACAGGGGTACTCATCTACACCATTGATGTTTATTTGCACTGATACCATCTTGAGCCATTTTCCTAGCTGTTTTCCATGACGGTTCACCATTGCCTTCCACCATGCTGTCAGTTTAGTCACCAAGAAATCAACCACTGCAGCGGGTGATATTGGGCTACAATGATACCTGGGGCAGACCTTACATAACTGACCTGACTGGAACAAAGAAATTTATCAAACATAATTAGGAAAAGACAGAGAAACTGAGTAGGAGACATTTTAAAAGGAAACAGGCCTGTAGAAGACATTATAGAAGGAAGATTTCAAGGAAAATGAAGCAGAGGAAGAAAGAGAATGTCAATGTTGGATGGCTTACAATTGATGGAAGTTATTAGCAAATGAAAAGAATGGCACGGGATTGAGAAATATGGAAAGACTACTATGAGCCAAGGGCCTGCCTTAGGACAGAGCACATATGATGATGACGATGATGATGATGACCAATTTATTCCCTTCCCCTATATCCGATTACTTCTAGACCTCTCGACCAATCTGTTAACTCTGCAAACAACAACTCCCCAATTCTGCTGCACAGCTTTTACCTACTTGTACCTTCAAATACTTTTCTTACTGCTTTCTTCTGTATATTCTGCCCTTCATGAAACAGGCAAGACATTAAATGTAATGTATAGGTGAACAAATATACTATAATATTGAAAGCCACTAACATACAATCTGCAGCTGGGGGATCAGAGGCTCCCAATGCCAAGAGATCCAAAGTCCTTGAGGACCAGTTGAGGAGCAATGGAACATTGGTAGCAGAATGACTGATGGACCACCAAGTGACAATTATGGGCTTCAACTGGATTACCAGCCTAGGGTACAACATGAATCCATAAATATCTGAGGCATTTTAATCGACTTTGGGTTTCCTTAAAAAGGGTCAATAAGCAGGATATGTTATCTTCTTGGGTAAGCCCCCATCTTTCCTCAAAGTCAGCCAAACTGGGTAGATGTTCCAGTGTCCTGGAGTAGCCAATTGAGATGGGCCCTTAGTAGTGTGGGCACCTGCCATACAAATAAAGGGACTTCCTCCTTAACACAAAAACTTTGGGAGGGCTGTTGGAAAAAGTCCTAGGTAGGTGCATCCCTGCACTTACACAAGGTATCCCTTCACAGATTTTCAGCCCCAACTTTGAAACTGTTCGCAACATAACTGCCTTAAGTTTCCCAACACAGATGCGCATGTTTATGGCTGACTGGTGATTCTACTAAAGTAAACCATTGACACACAATCTTCAAACATGACATTGAATACCTAGACAACAGCATCGAACATAAGTGTCTCAAAATCATGGCATGATTAAGCATGATGTCATTACAGTGTTGCAAGCTCCAGAAATGCTTTTGAAAATATACTTTCAAAAAGAAGCCACTTGAAATGAATTTGCTATGTGTAAATATAATAACAACCATGCATTGTGCAAACACTTCTGTCAGAAGTTAGAAGTTTCCATTGAACCACACAGAAGTGAACCACTATTTGATCCACAATATCACAGTACTGTAACAGTGGATACCATGGCTTCCACATCGGGAACCGAAGCAGTGGTGCTTTGGAAAGATCGAGACAGTCAATTCATTTGGATGTTGGCATGAGAACCTAGCTTAAACTTTGACACTTGAAACTTTGCCCCTTCCTTATTGACAGTTTCACCTGGGAGAAGAGAACCAAGAACAACCCTCTCCATGGATTCAGAGACACTGAATGTGAAGGAACATCTCCAGGACTCACCACACAAAAAAAAAGTGGACCTGATGCTAGGGCAGATGGCAAATTATTGCCCCATTGTATCATGCAGCTCCGTTGTTAAAACATCTATGCCATATCGTTTCGATATGGCAGGCCACCTGTCTACATTATGGTTTCCAGACTAGAAGTGTCCACCTGGCTAATTTCAGATTAAGGCATGAGGATCTTCATCAATGTCTAATGGCCTTCTTTGAGGATAACCTCATGTGGAAAGGTGGGCTCAATCTTCATAGTCTACATCTTGACAAGGATGAGGAAATGCCACCCTCATTGGAGAACATAGCGGTTCCATGTTGGCTCCAACTCATTCATCCTAGCCTACCACATTTAGTGAAGAAGAGGTACGGCACTGAGTTCAGCTCACACATCTTGGCATCTGTCAAACCAGAGATCTGCCAAGCCTTGGATTCACAGTTAAATCAGGTTCTCACATCTGCTGATGCCAAGGCTCTCCACACTACCATTTCCTCCTCCCAGGAGTGCCAGACAGTTTCACCTTCGTCTAACAAGACCAGGCTCTGTAACTCTCCTCCTTCACACAGGTGTCTTAGCCATTATGAAAGCAAATGGGCCAACCAAATAAGCATTTTCTCAGGAAATGTAATTTTCTCAGAAAATGTAATTTTCTGCCTGATCAAATATGGCTCAAGTTTATAAGATAACTGCTATCTTGGATGATGATAATCATGATAGCATCACAGACACTTGTTTAAACAAAGGGGATGAGGAACCTGTTGATGTCTCATCGGAATCAGCTGCACTCCATGTACAGATCTGTCAGTAACCATATTTAGACATATTCTTCTAGCACATGCTTTTCAAGTAACCATTGACAGTGGAGCCGCTGGCAACATGAGCCATGACCCAATCAAAAGTTCATCCTAATCTGCTCGACAGATCAATGGTTCGTCGCCTTTACACATGGTTGGTGAAACACATTTCTCTCTGTCCAGAGACCATCACAAGCTTGCCTTTGAAGGCCTGGTCATGGAGAACCTTGATGTTGAGATACTTGCAGACATTCCATTCATGGAAACCAACGATGTGTCAATTCGGCCAGCCAAATGCCTAGGCCTGAATTTTTTGTTCGTCGGGCGTGCGCGATTGATGGGCCCAGGGGCGAACAGGAAACGGGCCCCTGACCACAATTGGCCCCCGACCACAATTTCACTCTGGCTGGCCAATTAACAGCCAGCCAGCATGAGATGCATGCTGAGGAAGGCTCAGCACTGCCAATGCTGGCGGGAAGAGGATGGGCGCTGACGTCACTACGGGTGCTGGTAAGTGCTTCCACTGAGCTCCCTGAAGGCAGACAGCTGCCTCCACAGGATAAAAAAAAAACACATATGCTGCAAAATATGTCCATGCAGCACAATCAAGCACCAGAAAGCATACCTCATAAAAAAAACCGTCCCCAGATATCTCTTTTTAATTTATTTCCCCACGGAGATTTCATCCCGCCCTGGATCGAGGTTTGAACAAAAATGTAAAGGCCTCCTGGCCGATTAGTCAGGCTGCCAACCGTAAAAGTGGACGGGCCATGAAAAATCACTTTCAGTTGCCTCCTTAATGGGCTTAATTGCAGACTTAATTGTTGGTGGGCGCGCTTCCGACTGCCGCACACGCCCACCGAGCGAGATGACGCTCACCTGATGTCATATCACACTATTTCGCAGCTGGATGAGTCAGTTCCGAGCCAGCCCGTGGGACGTAAAATTCTGGCCCTAATATTAGTTGGTGATTCCACTACCTATGTTTATGGATCGCACACTTCCCCTGGTCCACCATGTACTTTGCACCCCCTCAAAGTCAAAAACAATCTGACCAGGGGATTTCATCAAGATGACACAACATGATGATCTTACAGACCTCAAGATATTTGAACATGAACTTTCTTCAGGATCAAGCCACCGAACCCTTGGCCTCCACCACAATTTTTGATTAGAGTTGCTGAATCGCGAACCTCTTCCTTAAACCTCAAGTTCTGTCTCGCAATTAACATTTTCTCAGATACAACCTGTCTTCGGTCCCAAGATTCTCAGGCTTCTCAGGACAACATGATACAGCCGCTTACCAAGCATTGCAAACTTAAGCATCATTAGCTGTTTTCAGAATCTGTTCTTGTGGATTCAGATCACACCCTGCCTGAGCGTGCACATTCTCAGTTCCACGTGTTCTTTCAGAAGAGTGATGATGTCTTCAATCCAGCATCCCCAGGTTACAAGGGCAAGGCTTCAAGATTAGTGTCAACGTGGGACCTGTTCAAACTTCACAATAAAGGGGTCACCTCCCTCAGTATGTCAGAGACAAACTTGTTGAGTTGCAGCAAAAATTTGATGACCTTGAATGCCTTGGAGTCTTTGCTCAGCCTGAAGATGTGGGGATCACTGTGGGGCACTTTAACCCATCATTTCTTGTGAAGAAGTCAAATGGGGGGTTTTCAACCTGTCACAGCATTCGCCAGTGTTGGGCTCTTGAGTAAGCAGCAACCTTTACTCGGCCAGATGTTGACTCAACCTTACGCAAGATCATTGCAACAGCTCTAACTGATACCTTTAAACAGATTCCACTAGCACGATCTTTCATGAAACATTGTGGAATGGTCATACACTACAAAAGTGTTCATGTATACAATTGATCTGCCACGGGCATGCCTGAATCTGAAACTGCCCTTGAGGAATTGACATGCTGTGTCCCAAGTGATCTTCAGTGGAGGGCATCATTGTCAAACTTGCAGTTGACCTCTACTGTGGTGGTGACAATCCTGAAGAATTTCTTCATAATTGGCAATGTGCACAACATGCTCTTACCAGGTAACTGTGCCTATCTGCACCAGAAGCTGTCATCTGCCCTAAGACTACAACTTTTTTGGGATGGATTTGGTCCCAGAGCACCTTGCAAGTTAACTCACACCACGTGGCCACCCTCTCTACCAGCACTCCGCTGGAGAATGTTTCTGATGTGAGAAATTTCATCAGAGCTAAAAGATGTTTTCAAGAGTCCTTCCTCAGTGTCCCTATTATACAGCCACCTTGGATGCTGTTACCGCCAGTTATCAGTCCAATGAAAGGATCGAGTGGACAGGTGATCTCCACACAATCTTTAATTTGACCCAATCTGCTCTTTCATCCACTAAAACTATTACTCTTCCCCATACAGATGATCAACTCTGGATTGTCACAGATGGCACTGTTAAGAAGCTTGGCATCACATCCATGCAGTATGTGACCTGTAGCAACAGAAATGAACTTGCTGTTTTATTCAGTGCCAAACACACAGTCATCAAATCACCTGGTTGCTTTGTGAAATTGAAGTTTGTCTATCACAGCTTCTATCAAGCACTTCAACCCATGTGCAGCCCAAGCATTATACTGTGTCCTGACAGACAGCAAACCTTATATGCAAGCCCCTGAGAAACTGCACAGGGGAGAATCTTCTGCCAGCCTCATGTCATTACCTGCCTTTCACGGTCAATTGCTACCACATCTCTGTCAGACACCCAGCTGGATCTGTGAACATCCCTTCATATTTTGCAAGCCGCAATGCACCTGACTGTGAGGGGCCCACATACCAAGTCTGTTCCTTCATACCCCAGACTTCAGATTCCACCGTTCACTGGGTAACTGTTGATGGCATTGCATCAGGTTCCATAAGACTCCCTTTCACCATCAGGTCAGCTTAGCTAGCTATCGAGCCTGAATGTGCCCTCTTTTATTGCATCTATGCCCACCTACTGCAAGGCATCCACCCTTCAAAGAAGCTTACTAACATTCACAATGTCAAAAGCTATCTCCAGGTTTGCTACCATTGCATGAGGTGGTTTGCTGATCATTTGGTGCACTGAGACCTTGCCCCCTCCAGGAAATGCATTATCATTCCATGTGATGTTCTGGCAGGCCTTATCACCTCTCTCTACCTACATCTTGGTCATCTGTAATGCCATCAGCTCAAATTGGTCACCCACCAATATTTCTTTGCACTTGACATGGATTCCTCCATTGAAGGTGATACAACTAGCTGCCCTACTTGCATAGCCCTCCAGATCATCCTGCACACTGTCATCACCAGTCTTTGTGACCCTCCAAAGGTGGTTGGCATCTCATTTGCTACTGACATTATCAAGCATGAGTGACAACTCATTTTGGTTATATAAGAGTGTCACTCCTTACACTGATGCTTGCATTATTGCCAATGAACAACACTCCTCCAGTTGTGCATTGGGCTTCATCATGGTGGCCTAGCTGCCATCTGGGCTGATCCTGCCCCTGGATTTTCCACCCTGTTAGGAGACAAGCTGCTTCAGGAACATCACACTGCCATTGAGCTCAGAAGGCTAAAGAACCCCAACAAGAACTTGGAAGCAGAGAAATCAGAGAATAAGCTCCTACGCCAAGAACCACATAGAGGCCTGATCACATCTTTGGCCCTGTCCATCACCACTGCATGACTCAATTCATGTATTTGTTCTCAGGGCCTTTCTGTTAGAGAATTATTGGCACAAAGATACAAGTTAACCAATGTGCAGATTTCTCTGTCTGACGACAGTCTTATTGAGACTCAACATCAGCTCTGTCAGGTCAATCACCCATGCAGTCAGAAGTCCAAGGCCCCCTAAGTTTGCAGCCAACACTCACCTTAGTTGATGTTGGTAATCTTGTCCCCTTCATGCCGATCGCAACAAGCCAAAGGCCCACCAAAGCTATTCCGTTACATCCATCAATGGCAGCTGGTACAATATTCACAAATTCATCGATTCCCAGCTCTGCAGCACAAATTATTGAGTCAAAAGATCTGAATGCTATAGGGTCCCTGCCTTCTATATTGGTTCTGTGATCTGCTCCACTTCCAGCTATGGTCCTACTACTCATGGTGAGCATACACATCCTGGCAGTCCGGCCTGTTCCTGCAAACCCTGACATACCAGCTGAGCTTTCTAGATCACTCACAGCTCCAGTGGCATCGGAAGTGCCGGCTATTGGGTTAACCATGCAAACTCCTATGATGGATTTCACAGTCCTGTCTCAATCACTGACTTCTGGGTGAATCCCTGAGCTACCCTTCAATGTTAAGACACTGATACCTGATCCAGCGCCACAGCCTTTATCACCTATTCCAGTCCTTGCAGCCCTCAGCCCAGGCACCTGATCCTGGTTTTTAAGCACACCTAGCCAGCCATCTACATGTCCCACTAGCCCTGTTCCCTCCATGCCTGTTTTAAGACTCTCCACTCATCATAAATGCCCCCCGGACCTTCTAGCAAATGTCATACTTCTAGATTGATGCTGGTATTTAATAAACCCCAGTGGCCATCCCCAAGAAATGTGTTTGTGTGCCCAGTATGCACACCATTTGTTATGATTCCTATGCATGTGTTTGGACTGACTTTTGCAAAGGCATTTTAGTTTCTTATATTTATGATGTTGCTGTATCTGCCACATATAAGGAAATGGTTGTGGTTGTTGAAGGTCAATCATCTCAGTCCCAGGACATGACTGCAGGAGTTCCTCAGGGTAGTGTCCTAGGCCCAACCATCCTCAGTTGCTTCATCAATGACCTCTCCTGCATCAAAAGGTCAGAAGTCAGGATGTTCGCTGATGATTGCAGAATGTTCAGCACCATTCGTGACTCCTCAGATCTTGCAGCATCTGTGCCCATATGCAGAAAGACTTGGACAACATTCAGGTTTGAGCTGATAAGTGGCAAGTAACATTTGCACCACACTAAGTGCCATGGAATGACCACCTCCAACAAGAAAGAACCCAACCATCTCCCCTTGACATTCAATGGTATTACTATTTGCTGAATCCCCCACTATCAAGATCCTGGGGGTTACCATTGACCAGAAACTGAACTGGACCAGCCGTATAAATATTGTGGCTACAAGAGCAGGTCAGATGCCAGGGATTCTGCAGCGAGTAACTCACCTCTTGGCTCCCCAAAGCCTGTCCACCGTCTACAAGGCACAAGTCAGGGGTGTGATGGAATACTCTTCACTTGCCTGGATGAGTACAGCCCCATCAACGCTCAAGAAGCTCTACACCACCCAGGACAAAGCAGCCCACTTGATTGGTATCCCATCCACCACCTCCACCAGTCCCTCCACCACTGATGCACAGTGGCAGCAGTGTTTACCATCTACGAGATGCACTGCAGCAACTCACCAAAGCTCCTTCGACAGTACCTTCCAAATCCATGGCTCACCACAGCAATTAAGGATGGACAATAAAAGTACTGGCCTAGCCAGCAATGCCCAGGTCCCATGAAAGAATTTTTAAAAAGAAAGAAAAATGTTCACATGTGAGCGTATTTTCCTGTAAGGAAGCTGATTATATGCATTCATCTTGGATTTTCTTTGAGGGGTTGGCATCGTTAGTTTGCACAAGATGGGTATGTGATATACAGGTAAGTGAGATGAAAGAATGAAGTCACACCACTATATGTTATTGTCCTCTGGTGGCTGGGTGTTCGGGTTCCCTCATGGGTGGGGTCACTTTGTATCATTATTTAGTACTGTTGTTTTTGTGGTTGCATTAAAGCTTCGATGCTTCCACCCCAACACTGTTGGCATTGTGATCCTGTGTACGTGCCAAACTGAAAGTAAACATAGCCCACTGGCAATGGGTAATCTCACTGTGCACTTGCCTCCTTTGAGCTGGCGAGCCATAGAAACTAGGGGTGGTCATGGTCACCTTCAGGGAAATTGGAACAAAATGAAAAAATGCATCCTAATTACCTAATCACCTCCCTTATTTGGTTTTCCATCGCTTCAGGGCAGGCAGCCATCAGAACTGTGATACCACAGCCGTTAAAAGCACACGGAGGTGAGAACACATAGGACAGCCAAACGGTTCCTCTGCCGCTTTCACAAGCCCTCACCTCCCCAAACTCTGAACCTGATTCAAAAGTGCTGGGAAAATTTTGGCCAAGATTTCTGTTTCCCTATAGCCATTGTCTTCCTTAAATTCCTCTCCCAGCCACCATCCATTTTCATCTCAATTTGTCAGAAGCATTTTCATTTAGAATCAACCTTCAGGACAATGTATTTTGTTGGATTTGCCTTTTTGGAAGTACGTTAAAAATTTATTTTATTTTACCTTTTTAATTATTATAAATTTTCTGTTGTATCTTCTGATTTATCCCCTTTGTAAAATTCATATTATTTCCCAGAAATCAATTTACCATGATTATGTTACAACCATTAATTGTTCCACTTTGAGCATCATCATACATCAACGGCTCAAACTATCGTCTGTCAATGTTCATCGTATCAGCATCAGTCAGTAAGAAAATTTATCCCAAAACTGGAATAAAATTATCTCACAACTTATATATTATAAAATATAATAAATGCCCTTGAGTGAATTCAATCTTTAACCTTTCACTGCAAAGGTGTGTTTGGAATTACCCATGTTTCTTTTTGACTGTTTATGATGTTAGCTGAACCCTGTAATAAGATTATTGCCCAATATTTTTAAGGCAGAGGTAGATAGATTCTTGTTAGGCAAAGGAATCAAAGGTTATTAGGAGTACATGGACATGTAGAACTTGAAACACAAACAGATCAGCTATGGTCTTATTGAATGGTGAAGCAGGCTCGAGGGGCTGAATGGCCTACTCCTGCTCCTATTTCGTGTGTTCGTATTCTCCATTCCACCTACTTAATAGCTAATGGATTGAAAATTTCACCAACTATGTTGAAGGATTTGGTTTTCATTTTTTAAAAATGTAATATACTATAAACTGTCACCATCACAAGAAGGTATTTAGCTGTGTTATCAGGTTGAGAAAGATTACTGTCACCTCTAGAACGAGTAAGAATAACAGAAGTCCTATTATTTTCCACCCATCCAAAGCCTTCATGCAAACTCACAGGTCTCTCAGTGCTTAGTATATATGACTATATAACCATGTGTACAGGTTGAAATTGTTGTCAGATTGCAATCTTAAAAGGGCTTCACAGAGAAAATCCTTCCATACATCCTAATTGCATGATGAATGGCCAGCTCCTGACAAAAAATAGGCTGGATAAAAGCTGATGCTGGAAATCTGAAATAAAAATAGAAAATGCTGGAAAAACTCATCAGGTCTGACAGCATCTGCGGAGAGAGAAACAGAGTTAATGTTTCGAGTCAGTATGACTCTACTTCAGATCTGAAGAAGATAGGCTGGAGGTTCAGACATGTCAGTGCTTCTTAAACTTAAAACATTTCAATACAGAACAAAACAGCACATAGTAAGAGGCTGTAGACTTGAACTGACTAGAAATGATGTGCTCTTAATTCCTCTGAAGAGACCAACCTAGACATATTTATCTATAAGAACATAGGGGGAATAGACAAAGGTGAAGCTAAAGCCAGGCTCACAGTAAATGTCACTGGCTCTTGTTGGTCGTCTTTGCCTTTCTCATTTACTGGTGCAGGAAGGAGAACAGGAGGGAATTTGTTGTTTGGATGCCATCAGTGAACCTACGTACTTTGGGAAATTAGACGTATGGTAAAAATGACCATCTGTAAAGTACGTGTTTCTTTCTGAAGGAAAAAAGATGAAAATTCTTTTCGTTAACAATACACAGCTCCACTGATTTGGCTTTGGGTAGAAAATTAGCTGTTACAGCAGATCACTCCTGTGCTAACCTGAAAGGCGGTAGAGACCGGAAAGTTGAATGTGGAAATGACCTTTACTGCATTGGCAATGCCACCCCTGCGACAGAGACTGACAGCAGGTGTGCTTGTAGCAGTAGTCTCAGCTTTTCAACTGTCATGCTGAAACAGAGCTGTAGAGGCAGTTTTGCTCAATCATCCCTTGGTGCAGGTGTCTTCCACTGGTGTCATCAGATCTCCTGGATGGCTTCATGACTTCTTTATCCGCTTTCATGAAATTTGTTGTTGGATCTTGCATAAGTATGGTAAAAAAAATGACAGTGTAATTTAAAGAGTTCCCTTCCTGACAGGTAATAAATAACATTTCTGCCTTTAACTCCATTTTAAATGGTTGGATTTGTCCTGGGTGGGAAATGAAGGAGTGCATCATTTGAAGTGAACATTGATGTCTGATAGAGCTCTGGCAGCAATCTGGTAGAAAACCAAGTGCCGAAAGCTGCATGGTCTGCAAAACGTGGGGAGGCAACAAGTTTCAGAGCTTAATATTTTATGTCTTCTTGCTGATGAAATCACATTCACCTCCTGGAATTCATACCCTGTATTGCGTTGCTTCAAGATAATTTGAATAAAACTGTTACCATTTAATAATACAATTTGAGCACACTTCTTTTGCTTTCAATTAACCTTGCAAGTATTTTTTTAACTGTTCTGAAAGAATATGCATATTAAATATTTTACTACCTTCAGTGTGTACGTGTAATTGCATCATTGAGCTTTTCAATATTCAACAAGAATTAACCACCCCTTGCAAGACAAAGAGGTGTCCAGAAAGATACATCTCACTTTCATTGAAAATTAATAGTAAATTAGTAGTTACATAAGCAAATCACTAAGGTAATTACAAGAATTGTTCAACTAAAGCAATAATGAGCATGAAGGTGTGTATTATTAATGGCTGTTACATATTGGGATGTCACAGTGTTTGATAAAGTGCGACTGCTACAATCCTACATATGTGCATAACAAACAGACCTATTAACACAGGCATTGTTAGCTTTCTAAAACTGATGGGGCCTTACACTGCAAGTTTTTTAAAACAGTATGAAGATAGAGACATATAATTGGTCAAAAGAAAAGGTGCTGCAAAAACACCATTGCAGTGAAGTTATTGCAAATCTTATTTCTTACAACAACAATTTATGTTTATATATCATCTTTAATATAGCTTCATAATTTGGAGCCAGGAGAGCAAAAGGGATTGTGGGTGGGTGGGTGAACAAAAGCATGGTCAAAAAGCTATGTTTTAAAGAAGCTTTTAAAACAGGGAAGGGATAAAGCAAGGTGAAATGTTTGGGGAAAGAGCTCAGGGCTGTGGAGGCAAGAGGGTTGAAAGCTCTGCCAGCGGTGGTAGAGCAGAGGCAGTAGAGAAAGGGTTTTGAGTAGGGATGCTGAGCTTTGAAATTGATGCACTGGGAAGTGGGGACCAAGGAAAGCAGGATGATTATGGGTGATAGATGATTCATATAAGATTAGATATAACTGGTAGTTATAAAAGCAAGGTAAAAGATGTATTCAAAAAGTTGAGCCTGAAAATGGCAAAAGCATGTTATGAGTTTCAGCAGCAATGGAGATGAGGTCATTTTGGAGAGGGATGACATTTTAGTCTTGCCAGTGCTCAGCATCATGAAGTTACTGGTGTCAGAAAACAATTAAACAGCACAGCAATGGCTGTGATGTCATCAATATTGGGCCAAAAATGGATAGATCTGAATATTATTTCAATGGGGAAATGTTAGGAACAGTGGAGGTCCAAAGAGATTTAGGGATCCATGTAAACAGATAATTGAAATGTAGTCCTCAGATACAAAAAATAACTCAAAAGGCTAACTGAATGTTTGCTTTTATTTCTAGAGGGCTAGAATGTAAAGAGGAGAATGTTTTGCCACAGCTATACACAGATCGCATCTCAAGTGCTGTGTACAATTCTGGACACTGCACCTTAGAAAGGCCTAATTGGCCTTGGAAGGAGTGCAGATTCATTAGAATATTACCGGGATTCCAGGGGCTAGTTTATGAGGAGGGATTACATAAAGTAGGCTTAATTGTATTCACTTGAATCTAGAAGGGTAGGGGATGGTTTGATTGATGATTTGGGGATTTTGAAAGGTATTGATGATATATAGAGAGAAACATTTTCTGCTGATGGGGAGGGCTCAGACAAGAAGGTATAACTTTAAAACCTGAGCCATGCCATTCAGAAGAGAATTTAGGAAACACTTCATGCACAGCATACAGGAGGTGTGGAACTGTCTCCTACAAAAAACAGTGGATGCTAGCTCAATTAATAATCTTAAATGTAAAATCTAAAGATGCTTGCTAGACACATGAATAAAAGGATATGGAGCCAAGGCAGGTGGATGGAGCTAAGATATAGATCAGCATGATCTCACTGAATGGCAGAACAGGCTTGAGGAGCTGAACAGCCTATCCTTATGCCTATGTTGCTATCCAAAAGTGGGGAAGTGTAAAGTATCCAGATAAAACTCTGGCCACAATATTGTAATTTTGTAATGTCTTGAAATGATTTTTAAAAGTGCAGTGTTCCAATCCATTGCATGATAGAGTGATGGGTCAAGACTTGCACTCATGTCTTCATATTAAGTTCCATTTCTCATTGTGGCATCAGACAGTCCCACTGCACAGACTTCAGGCACTTTTACACAAAGAAAGAGGGGGAGCTGGGGGAAACAGTTCTCACAACCAGTCTGGAAGAACCCCTAATGGTGGCATTATCTAAAGCTTGGGACCAAATCAGTTGCTGGCCCTCTTAGACAAGGTACAATATATGACACGGGGATCTCCAAAGAGCTGAGTGAAAATATTTAAAAACAAATTACAGGGAAGATGCTTGGACACCACCATTTTCCGAACATAATACATTGCTTATGCTTACCCTTTAAAATTCTGCCGTTTGTTTTATGTCCTGTTTCAGCTGGCAAGTTTTGCGATCTTAGTTTTCTTTGAAGAAAAATGATCAGGTAACTCAATTTTTCATGTTAAAAGCGGAGGCAATAATTAAGAGACAGAATGAAACCATAAACTGGCTAGCCCTGCCGCAGCTCAAGTAGTGTGTGCTGTTCCTGTCCAATTGTTACTGCACGTTTGCTTAAAGCATGCTCTGAAAACTAAAGATACAAAACCTATTAAGGAGAAAGAGACCCCAACTTTGTCAAAAAATATTTGGCAAATGAAGAGGAAAGATTTGGCAAACAGTTGGCATGATGATGTGACACCTGTCAAAATGTCTCATTGTGTTGTGAAAACAATGAAAACAACGAGCAGTCATTTTGTCTCTTCTCTCTCCCCTGTGACTAGTACAGTGTGTCTTTAATAATGTGCTGTATAACTTTGATCCTGTACTGTGGGACAGTATGATTAAATATTGACTGCAGTTTAGGACCAAAGCTGAAAACTATTGACCCAAAGATTACAGAAGTGATGACATTGTGTTATGATGCCTGAAGCCAAAGATTTTGAAGGCATTATTCACACTTAAGGTCACTTCTGCAACCAGAGGGGCAATAGTTTACCAATTACAGCCCAAAAACTGCCATCAATATTTGCTTTATTATACCCTTGAGATCAATTTATTTTAAAAACAACAAACATCTTCACCTCTTGTTCTTTGTGATGTCAGTGGCCAACATTCCTTGTTCTACTGCCAACTGACACCACTCATTGGAGACTATTACTATATGATGTCAGTTAACAGACAGTAATGAAAGCAATATTCTCATATTTGACAAATCTTCATTACACATTTAGCACCTCTTTCCATAGGGGCAATCATTTACATTGTTGTATATACAATGATGACTCAAGTAACTGGCATCTCACTGAAAGTAACTTAGATTGGCATCTCATGATAGTCTAATATTAGTCATTTAATAAAGTATTTTTCATCTAGTTACAAAATGGATACATACAGCAGGCACAATTTAATGTCATTTTTCTGATAAACTAAGAGAACTCGGAAGCTTGTCAACATAATATAGTTAATTTGTTTCAATGAATTTTACAGGGGACGGGGTTTGATGACCAACCGTTAACATTCACTGTCATTACCCCTCTGAAAGTGACCACAACTCCAGGATGTCAGCCAGGCATGGATTGGCATAGGAATTCTAAAGTTGCAGTTTGTTACTCAGGGTTCTGACACAGGCTTGCACTGAGCTCCCCCGGAGCCAACAATCACTGAATCAGTGAGAATTTCAACTTTCCCAACCCCACGTTGCTATTTGTAACCTCTTAAAAAGAGATGAAATTCTCACCAGTTTTGCTAGATCTCTTATTGAGAATTACTTCATGGTCGGCAACAAGTACCCTTGCTTTGCTGCTGACTCCAAAATCCAGGTCAATATGACAAAAACTATTGTAATATCACTTACTAACTTCATAATAAACTGAGGAGGTGCTGAAGCCCCTAGCCAACAGAGAGGTTTTGAAAGTTTGCTCCTACAGATTAAGTTTAGATTTTTTTTTCCAATCCCTAGGGTAGAGCTAAAGGCAGTAATATGATATCTGGGCTCTGGTGAGATCACATAACTTGGACTCTACCCTGGTAATTCAGTGAGTTTTTTCAGCCAAGGGCTGAGCAGTATAATGTAAGAAGGTTTGGTTCCTGATCATGTTGAGTCCTCTCCTCTCAGCTAGGATGGTAGCAGGGGTGCAACAATTCAACTCCACACACATGGGTTAGAAAGAGGAAAATCTGACACTTGTAAATCCAATCTTGATCACTATATAGCAATCCCTACCTGAAGTGTTTGGATGCAGATTTTGATAGCACTGGGGAAAGCACCTGTGGAATTGTATGTCAGACTATAGTCAACGCCTATTCAAGAAGGGGGAATGGTAAAGAATGTTAAGTAAAGACAGACAAAACTTAATACTACACCATTGGCTTCGTGTAGCACTTCCACCTATGACTCAAAAGGTAGTGGGTTCAAGAGTGTTGAGCACATAACTTGGCTGACAGTTCAGTGCAGTATTGTGGGAATGCTTGACTGCAGGTTAGGACCAAAGCTGAAAACTATTGACCCAAAGATTACAGAAGTGATGACATTGTGTTATGATGCCTGAAGCCAAAAATTTTGAAGGTGCTGTCTTTCAATGAGATGGCAAACTAAGGCCTTCTATGATTTCAGGTGGATGTAAAAGATTCCAAGGCACTTTTTGAAGAAAAATGGAATTCTCCAAATGTCCTGGCTAATAATTATCCCTCAACTAACATCATTCAAAAATTAGTTTATCTGATCATTGTTGTTTGGAGAAACCTTGCTAAATTGTTTTCATACATTACAAGAGCACAAAAGTACTTTATTGGCTGTGCAGTATTTTAGGATGTCCTAAGGTTAGTGTAAGTGCTTTATGAGTGTAAGTTATTTAGTTTTCCCTTCTATTCGATATCTTTATTTTCTCTTACCCCTTTATATGATACATGTAATATGCAGGCCAATGGGCTGCATTCAGTGATTCCTGCTTCTCCCAAGCCACTTTTATTTTTAAAACAATTACATTGACCTTGTTTTTGTCAACAATGCTAATCTGTCTATGTGTATTTTTTTAACATGCTTCTTGTTGAAATAAAGTAACTTTTTTTTTGCCTATTAGAACCATTACTGATAATGTTGTCTTAAGTTTTATTTTGTTCTCTATCACTAAATCCATCAATAAATCCAGCTAAAAATAATATAAAGGATTAGACATAACTTAAATTTTAAATGCTTGTTTTATAACTATTCAACTAAATAAATAAAATAAATGTTAGGGACCAGTGATATTAAACAGTTTGGACTTCTTAAATTTGCTGCCCGGATGCCTGTTGTAAAAACTGGATGATTTTCAATTCCATTGATTTCATGGAAATAAAAATGAGCTGTGTTCTTTACCTGATGAACAATCAGCCATACCAGTGTTATGCTTGGGCAACAAGTTGTTACAAATGTGAGGTTTTATAAGGTTATTATGGTTCAGGACTGTGCCTTTAATTTACAGTAAAATGGGGGAATGAAAGGTGTCATGTGACCTGTTCTGAATTCTGCTAACAGGAGCCTGGATGATTTGGATGTTAAAGATTAAAGGGAAGCCCAGCTTGTTTTACTGGAAAGAAGCTGCAAGGTGTTCATGCCTGCAATCAATTACCAAAGTATTTGTGGTGACAGTGAATACACTATTAGTCTCCAAAGTCTCAGAATGTCAGGTTTTGTAGACAGTTATACTTTAAACTGTCTATTTAATTTCAAGACAGAGTGGAATTGGATGTTTAAATGATAACTAGTTAGCATTTCTACCTGGATACAAGGTCTGTGTGATTTACATTGCCATGGTGATGGAATTTAAGAGGGGAGGGTCCATAGGAAGCCATTATAGGATCATCTTGCAAAGTGTTTTCTTAAAATATTACTGAACCTCATAAACAGTGTCAGTCTGCCAGAATCTGAGAGAGAGAGTGAGAGAGAGAGAGCCAAGTGATAGAGGCAACAAGTCTCTATTGTTCACCATACAAGAGTGCAGTGGGAGCATGCCCTCAGATTAAAGGGACCAAGTTCATAAGGATTTAAATGAGACTGGAAGATTCACCTATATTTCACTAGAGGGAAGAATCTCTAGAATAACCTTCACTGTAAGTGCCAGTTTGGAAATTAGAAGTTATCTGTCTGAAAAAGAAAAAGAACGGAAGCAAATCCTCTGCAGCTAAGAATCACTTTGGACTGATTCCAGGAGAATAGAGTGTCTACTTAAGGAACAAAAACAGAATTACCTGGAAAAACTCAGCAGGTCTGGCAGCATCGGCGGAGAAGAAAAGAGTTGACGTTTCGAGTCCTCATGACCCTTCGACATAGTTCTGTCGAAGGGTCATGAGGACTCGAAACGTCAACTCTTTTCTTCTCCGCCGATGCTGCCAGACCTGCTGAGTTTTTCCAGGTAATTCTGTTTTTGTTTTGGATTTCCAGCATCCACAGTTTTTTTGTTTTTATGTCTACTTAAGGGACAGAGTAAAGTATAACCACAGAGAGAGATTTTTGGTTGTTCTAAATGTTAAACGGAGAATCTTTAGAGTTTAAATTATCCATTGGAATAGTGTTTAGTCATGTTGCTTTTAGTTTGTCTGTTACGGTAAAAGTCTTAAAACTTAAAACCTTACCATGCAATTTCTTTAAGTTTCCCACTGGGAGTTTTAATTTATTTTTAAAAGTTATCGATCTCTACAGGGATCATAACAAAGTTTTAAAATCTAACTCCATTTATATTCTAATGGTTAAAGCAACTTATGCATGAATAGCACATGCCCCTCGTAATCAAGAAGTATATGTCTTGGACTGTGTAGTTGATTACTAACAATTATCTTATCCAGCTGTAGCATGGACGACTAAAATTGTGCAGTGCTCCCATTGCTTCCCCTGTTTCTCAAAAATTATGTTTCAACCTTCACTGATACAGCCTAAAGCTATTAATAAATTGAATGTATGCTGAAACAGCTCAGAAATGCAGCACCAATAGGCAAATATTAGCCAGCATAGTAACCAGATAATAAGGTCAAGATTTTAACCCAGGACGGGAATCAGACATTTGGGCAAGAAGCAAACCATTACCAACCACCACCCACCCCACCCCAGTCCTCCCCTCCCCAACTTGATTTTAACTCAAGGCCTCATTTTAAAATGATTGAGGGACTGGCCACCCAATTATGTCAGGAAGCCCTCCCCCAACTTTCGCAGCAAAGTGTCAGTTCAAACACATTCATCTCCTCCTTTGCTTTCTTCAAACCACACACTAACAGCTTTCATATTTCAATTGTAATGCTTGCCACAGCACAAACACTTCTCAGTACTACATCCTCACTTCACATTCCACACACTTGGCTTTATATTCATTACCTTCCAATCCTCATTCCATCCTACTCTGTCTTCAGCTCTCAACATAGGCACTATATTCACAAACTCTGCACATCACCACTTCACTTTTTAAAAGACACTCACTAACTCAAATCCCCTCTTTCCAAGGAAAGAAAGAATTTGCTTTTATATAGCACTTTACATGATCTCAATACTCCCAAATTAATTGGAAACCTATTAACCGCATCATCACAAACTAACACACTTCTAATATTAAGCGCAATTTGGATATAGAATTAAATTATTTGGCAAGATGTCTAAAGAAAACTTGGCCCCCATTCTTCATTAGAAATAACAATCATTGTTAGTGAATCTTAACTCTGTAGAGGCTATAATTTATCTGCTATGCTAAATGTTATGGATCAGGTTTTGATGAATTTTAAGCAAATGTAATGCTCTGAATAGAATGATCATTTGTTAGCTGACATTAAGAGGGACAATGGCTGGAAAATCCTGGATAAACCATTCAAACCCAATCTATATTTTGGTTATGATTTCATTCAAAAGTGCTACTTTATTTCAGAAGAAATTTCTTTATTAGAATGTTTTATATTGCTTTGCCTGAAGCATTTGTATCACACAGCAATGCAGTTGCTTAAGGCCATGTCATATAAAAAAATCTTTCCTCAGGGAAGCATTTGCCAATTTCAAATTTTGTTCACCAACTAATATTCAACAGCCAGATGATTAAAATCCTTTCATGTGATTCAGTTTTGATTCATTCTGTAAATAAATATTTTATTAGCTGATCTTCCATGGCACTGCTCATAATAAATTGGAAAATATGCTGTTGTGCAATCTTATTTACAATATATTATTGGCTTAAACAAAAGCAAAATACAGCAGATTCTGAAAATCTGAAATAAAAACAAAAATGTTAGAAATGCTCAACATTATAAAATATAAGAATAAGGCAAATTGCATTTTTATTCTTGAGTATTGGGGGAATGTTAGCAATATTCTATGATATGCGTACATTTGCATGTAAGTTATTAAATGATTATTAATTACAAACACTGTTTTATATTTTTTTAAATCTAGGATAAGAGGAAGATGCTTCAGGTTGCAACTAGATAGAAGGTAAATCTTAGGACTGCATGTAGAATTCAGGGGGAAGGGGGTCCATGGGTTATCATTTTTATTATTCATTCATTGAATATAGATGTCTCCTGCCAAGGCCATCATTTGTTGCTATTTCCTAATTGCTCTTGAGAAAGTGGAGATGATCTGCCTGCTTAAACCACTGCAGTTCACATGGTGTAAGTGCTGGGAAGATGGACCTTGAATTTGTGTGCTGGGTTCATGCAGTGTGGAAACAATGGTTGAATGTACGGGTCTGAGAGCAACTAGAGGGTTTTTGGGACATGAGAGCCCTAGGGAGGACAGTTATGGTGTTTGGGGACAATGGGAAGAGGTTACCAGAATTCTGTATAAGTAAGAGCATGGTCTTCAGGTGTGAGAGTACTGAATGCAGCAATTGGTAGTGGAGGATGAATATGGGTATGGCAAAACTGAGACAGTGGTAAAGGAGTGTGTACATTGGGAATGGTGTTGCTGTGTTTAAAATTAGTGGGAGGGGGTTGATTATATGGAAGCACTAGGAGTAAGTTGGTGGGATGCTGCTAACAAAATTAACAGTTATTGGGCCTCAAATCAATCTCAAGGGCAGGTGTTTGGTTGAGGCAATAGTGGTGTAGGGAGGGCTTCATTCATAACATGGGAGATTTCTTACAAATGTTATCCAGCATTGTCTTGGAGAAACAACTGGGCTCCTCCCCACCATCATTACCAGACTGCAGGTCTTGGCATGACTCCCAAGACACCCACTGTAGCTCTCAAAGTTGCATTTCAGTGACCATCAGGACCATGTTCAAGTTCCTTAATCACATTTTCAGCAACAATTTGCATTATATGGTACTTTTATTGTGGGGAAAAAAATCGCAAGACACATTTTCAGCACTTTAATTATTTGAATATTTTAAGAAGGTGTAGGGGGGACATGAGGAAGAACTTTTTTATGCAGAGGGTAGTGGATGTCTGGAATTCGCTGCCCAAGTTGGTGGTAGAGGCAGAAACTCTAAACTCTTTCAAAAAGTACCTGGATCTTCACCTTAAGTGCTGTAAGCTGCAGGGCTTTGGGCCAGGTGCAGGAAGGTGAGATTAGAAAGGGCATCTGGGTGTCCTCAGCCTGCCATGGACAAGATGGGCCAAATAGCCTCCTTCTGTGCTGTAACTTTTCTATGGTTCTAAAAGCATTGCAAACATACTAAAGGAATTTTAAGTTTCTTGGAATGATTTTGGGTGGGTGAGTGGGTGGAATCCTTGCGCGTCAAAGAATTGGGCTTGATATCTAACTATAGCAAAGGAAGGAAGATCACCACTGGAGAAACAAATGGTTGTCAGCATCAGGCAAGTGTCTAGTCATGGTGGGGGCAACAGCAGAGATAGAAAAAGGGAAGGGAAAGGATCAGGTTACAGGCTATCTTAGATTATCACTGACAGTTTTCTGAGTCTACCTGGATCCATGGGAGAAGGAGCAGCCAGAGGTCAAAAACATCTCTATGATTCACCATGCAAAATGTGAGTGGAGGCTTGCACTCAAATTGAATTTGTGGGTAGTTGAAACAAAGCTGGATGAATCACCTAGTTTGAGCTAGGAAAGGAAACCCTCACTTCAAAAGGCAGTTCTAAGATTACAAGTTGCCAGGCTGAGAAAAGGAAAGAACAGGAATAAACCCTCAGGAGATAATTGCTTTGGATTGATTCTCGGAAAATTGAATTTCCATGTAAAGGACTGTGTAAATTAAGCTGGTGAAATATGTTTCTTCTTTGTTTGGGCTAGGAATCAGAAGGGAGAGATTCTATTCTGTGGCTTAAAGTATAAGTTGCTACAAAAATTATGTTTAATCATGGTGTTTTTAGTCATTTGTTACAGTAAATGTCTTAAAATGTGAGATCTTGTTATGTTATTCTTTCAGCTATTAAATGGAAACTTGAATCTTTTCTTTAAAGTTATTGATCTCAACAAAGATTGTAACAACAGGTAAGTTTAATTGTGACAGAGTAACGTGATAGAAGTTGGCATTACAGGAAGTAAATTTGATACATATAGCTGTGAACATGTAGAAGAATTTAAGGATGTTACTAGAGATTTTGTAATGTGTTCATTTTGAGCAGCATATGGATATAAGAGATATTACAATCTCACTTCACTGAGATGATTGCAGCAGAGCAAAAGCCACAATTCCTGTGTGTTTTATGCTCCTGATGCTACCAGAACACATGAGTTCCTCAATGGGACAGAAAGAAGTCACCTTCCCATAGCAAGAATTCTCAGGAGGAACTTTGGAGTCCTTTGGACCATCTTTAGAGTGAGGAGCTGGGACTACCAGCATCTGGCCAATTTACTGTTCTGCCTGTCATCTTCCATCTCATTTAAATTTTCATTCTGCCCCAAGTCCCAATGACCATATTGTTCTATTGTATAATCTAATTATTAATCAATATTTGGGGAATGTAATTATTTGTGCCTACTGTGCTATTTAATTTTAGCTATCGGTAAATTTAATGGCGTCCCATTAGGTGATAGGACAGCATACAGCCAATGCACGAAATAAATATGGGGCACCTGCAGGTTTATGAAACTCCTCTGCAAAGGTCCAAGTCTGAATATACATATACATCCATGCAACTCACGAAAAAGGCTAATAAATTGTTAATACATGCAACAACAACAAAAAGTAATTTTGAGAAAAGCAAGTGACAGGATGAATTGAATGTACAGGAAATATGTTTGTGTTCCACTTACTCTTACAAAAGCAATATTGAGGCACCAGGGTAGAAATTATTTTATGTTGACCCCTTTTTCTCCCACACATAAAATGCGTGCAAATCATGCCAATTTAGCAGGAGACAGCCTATACCCAAAGTGCATGTGCTGGTCCAACTGCTAAATTAAAGAGGTTTGGTTTTAGGAGCCCTGAATGGACATTTGTCAAAGATTCCTTTGCAAAATCAATTCCTAATGAATTCTTTAGTGATTCTCACAGGGACCAACAGAAAGTATGGGAATTATTTTTGAAAAAATCCTTTCTATGGATCCAGCAGGAGCAGCAGAGCTCCCTCAACTGAAATTACCAACCCCCACCCCCAGCCCATAGTACATGCCAGCCTCCCCTACTGGGACTTATCTGAGTGTTATAGCATCCAGCAATGCAGGGGGCTTTAAATTGGATTCCCCTGTTGTGCAAGCTGCCTGTGAAAGTGTAACCAACGTCTGCAGTGAGCCAGGAGTGTGCAGGTGATACCCAAGGACCTGTTTCTATTAATCCTTGTGTCCCTTGCTTTGGGTGCACGCCAATCATACAGTGCTGATTCTGGACTCGAAAACAGGACCAGATGAATTTTTACCCTGTTATCTCACAGCCACACTGCAACCGATAAATCTTCATAGTGCAACAAGCAAGATGTCTCTCAGTGCTATCAGGAATTTGAGATAACAGTAAGGACCTTCAAAACACTTTTGAAGCCAAATTTGCAAAAGCTTAGCCACAGGAACCAGCTCCCACATAAAGACAGAAAAGTGCTTTCACTATTCACATCATTTGTAAAGTTGTTGTACTTCATTAGAGTTTCCTGTTTCATATGGACCATGGTGACTGTTGCTGTCATTTGGTCTCTAATACAACAATGCTCTTTACTAGTTTAAGTGTACAAAAGGAGATAAATAAATTCTAATATTTCTAATCTTATGTCAAATCAGTTGTCTCAGTATGTCACCATAAATAAGATCTTGAACAGATCACCTTGAGTTTTCTACCTTTTCACCTCCTTCTAAGACTCTTCTTAAAAGCCACCTCTTTGATCGACCCCTCTGATATCTCCTTCTTTGGATTGTCATCATTTTTTTTCCTAATTAAAGCTCTTAGTACATTTATACACACACAACAGTTGTTGTTCCTGTTGTAGGCAGATGCCTGTCTTCCAACAGATGAGGAAACTCTAAGGTTTATGACAAAACAGCTCAAAGGTGTCAGTTAGAGGTCAGGTATGAGAAACACTTCAAATAACAAAACTTGGTATCCACAATGATTAGGTTAAGAAGAGTTAATCAGCTGCTGACAAAGATTCACACCTTCAACTAAGCGCAGTGTGTGCTCATGGTGTGGTCAGCAGGATAGCAGCAATGTGTTCCCACATTTTATGGTGAGTTGCACTGCCAACCATGCTGCTCTTACTGAGGTTCCTGTTTTGAGCTGTCCACCAAGTGAGGCTTCACATCCACATTTTCAGTTGCCTAATTATATAGAATGTGCAGCACAGAAACAGGCCATTCAGCTCAACTGGTGTACATTGGTACTTATGTTCCACACAAGCTCCTCCTATCCCTCTTTTCCTAGCCCTATCAGCATAATCTCCTAGTCCTTTTTCCCTTGTGCATTTATTTGGCTTTTCCTTAACTGCATCTATGTTATTTGTCTCAACTACTCAACGATTTGTAGTAGATACTTCTCCTGAATTCCCTATTGGAATTATGAGTGACAATCTTTTATTTCTGGCCTCTAGATTTGGCCTTACACAAGTGGAAACACCTCTATATCTATTCTATCAAACCACTCAGCTCTACATAATTCTGCAAACCAGTTCCTTAATGAATAGGGTAGTACTAGCAGGGCAAGCAACAGGAAGCTTACAGAATCAGAGAATCACAGAATTGTCACATCACAGAAGGAAGCCATTTGGCCCATCGTGCCTGCACCAGCTCTCTGTAAGGACAATTTACCGAGTGCAACTTCCCTACCTTCTTCCCAAAGCACTGCACATTCTTCCTTTTCAGATAACAACTCAACTCTCTCTTGAATGCTTTAATTGAATCTGCCTCCACCACACTCTCAGGTAATGCCTTCCAGTTCCTAATCACTTGTTCCATTCAAAGGTTTTTCCTCATGTCAACATTGCTTCTTTTTCCAATTACCATAAATCTGTGCCCACTTTTTCTTGGCTCTTCCACATCTTCCAGCATTTATCAATGCTTCATCCTGAAATGTTGTGGATAAAGCAAGCTAAACTCACTCACCTACACACATGTTGTGATCCCTTTTAACCTATACATAAACTCATTGGATTTAAGTAAGTGGCTCTATGTGCCACTTCATATCAGGCAAAAAAAAAATTCTATGTATGTAGATTTCCCAATAGTTAGAGATTCCTAAATCATAGTGGTAAGTTTTTCACACATGTCAAACACCCAGCTGACCAAAGAAAAAAATACTGCCACCCTGTGACATTTTCCTTTTTCTACAATCACAATCCTTGAGGCCTCATTCAATGAGCATGTTGTGCCGAATATTCCTACATAATGGGTAAGTTTGTGCTGTGAACTCACCCCTATTATGAACTCACTTCAGCCAGCAGAGCGGGGTTTTCTTTCCTCAGTCATGACAGATCAAACACAGAAGGCTGTGTCTACCACCTAGTCACCAGGATTCAGGCTTAGGCAACTTTGTTGCCAAGGAATGATACTAGAGTTGGGACTGGAAACAAAGAATATCTTCCCTCTTCTTTTGTGTGTGTGTACAGCTCTATCTGATCTGTTTCCCTTGTATTCCTATGTTTTTTTTCTATATTCTAGGCTGTTTTTTCCCCCCTCAGCCATTTCAATTGTCAATAAGGTTGATTAATAGTCTTCCAGGTTACAGGGGATATATTTTATATTTGTATCTGCATCTCCACATTTCAGGCCATTTCCTCTGTTCCTCATATCTTCATTTGTATTCTCTATGTTATTGGCTGGTACCTATGTTAATTATACATGCTTAGCTATATTTCCTGCATTCTGAGCTTGATTTTCTGTATTCTATGCATTTTCATTGCAGCCATGCTGTGCTCCTTCTATTCTGGCTGTTCTGTGACGTAGACTGTTTCGTGCGAGTGCACTCCAAACAGCGATGTATTCTGGGTGACCCATCTAGCCTGTGTGATCCATGTTGTGTTCCCTGTGATGTATACTATATTCTCTATGATATGACAGAGCTCAATATTCACAGTTGTCCATGCTTTTGAGACATTTGTCAAACCATTGCATTTCAAACTTAACACTCGCTGTTTGTTTTAATAACGTTGATGTTATTAATATTGTATGAAGGCCTTTCCAGTGTCATAGCAAAAAAATAACTGAGGCCAACAATAGCACCTTCACCAGCACTCTAGCTGAGATTAGCTATTCCAAACCAAACAATGAATCAAGCCTAAGGCTTTGCTGATCAGTGTGGTTCAGTAAAACACCAGGTGGAGCTTGGTTCTTGTTTGAGCAGAATTGTGACACCATCCAAATGACAGGAATAAAGCTTATTACTGATCACTAATGTACCCTTTACTAGGTGCAATTCTCATCTGTCTATGTCATGGACATTTTATAAAACATTGACTCCCCTTATTTCTGAATTTTGATATATCTCCCTTTGTCCCAGGAACAAATGAGAGTTTGGAGATGCTGCCCTTATCCATGACTGTAAATCAAAAGTGGCTGTATTCACTTTAACATTATAAAGTAAAGATTTTTAAAATAAATTTCCAAATTCTGAAATTATTGCCAAAATGTTCTTGGAATTGTGCTGCTTGGGTGTCAGCTCTGCCTCAGTTGGTAGCACACTTTCCCTTTTGAATCAGAAAGCTTGGCGTTCAAGTCCTACTCCAGGATTTGAGTCCAAAAATCAAGGCTAACAGGACAGTGCAGTATGAGGAAGTGCTGCACTGTTGGAGGCGACATCTTTTGGATGAGATGTGAAAGGAGGCCTTGTCTGTACTCTCAGGTGGTGCTAAAAGATCCTACCGTACTATATCAAAGACCAGCAAAGGGGGGAGGTTGGGGGGGGGGAGTGGGGGGGGTGGTGGGGGGTGGTGCGGTGGTATCCCCAGTATCCTGGCAAATATTTATCCATCAATTAACACCACAAAAACAAATTATCTGGTAATTATATCACATTGTCCGTCATATGAGCTTGCTATGGGCAAATTGGCTGCAACAGAGACTATATTTCAAATGTAATTCATAGGCTGGAAAGTGCTTTGAGATGCCCGGTGGTTGGGAAAGGCGCTATAAAAATGCAAGTTTTTACTATTTTTAGACTTCAACGTTTCCCCAAAAGTTATTTGCATAACTCCAACTGTAAAATATTCCATAAACCAGCTGTATTTACATTGTAATATAACTTAATTGTTCCTTTTTGCTTCCATTAAAAAGTATTCTTTGATATATCTAAGAACATAGTTCAGGTGCATTAATACAGCTGAAAACGAGGTTCTGAACAAAAATAAGTGTCTTTACTAAAGGTGCCCAGTCCCGGATATTTAAAGTCCTGCTTTTACATCACTGAAAATGACGAAATAAAACTATACTGAACCACTTAAAGTTTTCAGTGATGTATACTACACAGTTCCTCAGCAAAGTATTTTTTGATATGACAAATCTTTTTAAAAATGTCTAGTCATGTCGTGCCCCTAAAAAAATGAGTACCATTTCAAGAGACTTTCCAAACCAGCGCAACCGGTGGAATCTCGCAATTTTGACTGGGGCCATGGCAAATTTTGTGGGCCACCTCCACGCAGATTGCCTTGATACAGTGGAAACAAGCAAAATGTCTGTCTCTACCTTGCTTTTGATAATGATAAAACTTCCTGTTTCATCTTTCTCCAGTTCTCTCCTCTATCGTTTCCGAAGGCTCTGACATATGCCATAGCTTCCTTGCATGAGTCCCAGCCAGTCACTCATGCCCCACACTTCTTCCTGTGTTAGCCGAAGCAATGAATGTCAGCAGGCATGACACTATGGGGACATTACAAATGATCCCCACTATGGAAGCGTCATTGGGCAATGATCAAGTGTAGGATTCCTGGGAAGTCAAACCATGCTGAGACCAATTGTATCATCCCAATCATCACCCTGCCTGAGAACAGCTAACTGGGCACAGACTGGGGATTGAAGCTGTCACTTGGTGCTCAATTTTACATTGAACAATGCATTAACCAAGTAAGGCATCAGAGTCACGAGGAGGACCCTATCCTCAATGTTACGGTGTTTTCTCCCTTCCTCTTTTACCAACCCCTACATGTTGTGCATTATCCCTGGCTAAAAGTGAAATGGACAACAAGCTTCCAAGACTTCCACAATACAAATATGAAGTCATCAATAGAACATCTACATGACAGGGACCCAAGGCAGTACTTGCTCCAATGTTCTCTCTCTGCCTTATTGAAGAGAGCCACTCGCCTTTGTTCCAGAGCTGCTCAAAGCAGCATGGTTGAAATCAAAAAGGCAACATGTGAGGAAGCAGAGATCCATTCAGACAGGTTAAAGAGAACACTCAGGTTACCCACTGCACTTTTGGGCCAAGAATATCCCTGGACTTCGCTGAAATCTGACACAAAAGCAAAATAATTCAGCTACTCTAAAACACAACGAAAATTAACTATCAGTCTGACTAAAAGTGTAGTTATAATTATTCAAGTAATCATTTTTACTTAATACCTGGGCAACAGGTGTCTCACACAAACACAAGACCTTATATATAACCATTTTTATGTTGTCTTTCCTGCTGTCATTAGATTGGTAATATTGGTGCAAGACTGGCATGTGTACAGAATATATGATTATACTGCCTGTTTACACGTGTGCAGAGGCTGCGTGCGTTTAAACGTTTGCATTTATGATTTACCAGGCCCCAGTACTGCTGGCGAAATTTCTACTGATTGAATACAGCTGATGGGGTAGTAATCTCTTTTCAGTTAAAACAAATAGAAAGAAAGCCTTCTGTGCGGGCAATGTCTTGTTTAAAACAGTAAATAAGAGGCAGGCTTCACACCAATCACAACAAAGCAAAATCAATGTGAAATGACCTCATGGAGGTCTTCATGCTCACATCGAAACTTCTGAGATCAGACTGGCACAGGTAGTACTATGCTATACTTCTGGCACCAGAACATTGAAAAGCTTGGCATTGTACCAGTACCAAGAATGGAATGTAGTGACAGCATAAATCAGATGGTTTCAACGCGCTTTCGAGTATCTCTACAATATGTTAACAGTAGTGTCCCTGAGCCATACCATCGTGAGTGAGGACAGGAATTACACCACCGCGTATTCACTTGATAACAGACCACAGTCCAAGGAAGCAGTGGATGAAACCACCCAACTCGCTGTAAATACCTCGAAACAATGTAAATTAGGAAAAGAAAAATGAATATCTCTGGGGGAATATAGGGCACTAATCTGATTAATGGGCTCAGATGGTATCATAAACTGCAAACACAAGTCTGTAGTGGATTAAAACCATAATCTACATTCAGTATTATTGCTTTGGATTTACTCCATATGATCCGTAATTAGCATGAAATCTATATGGTGAAGGTGGTTTAGAGTCAGTTCCTGCCGATACTAGCTGTTGCAGACCGTCGATATGTGTTGACGCTCCAGATTTGACAGCTGTGATGCCATTAACAAATGATTGAGGAATCATTTGGAACCTATTAGAAATTTCTGCAGAATATTTGAATAACATGACGGGACAACTCTCACAACACCTGCGAACATTAGAAACGAGAGCGATCCTGTTTCTCAAATGTAGCTAGCACAACTTTGTCCTGTTTGTTCCTACAGATGTTTGAAGTCTTGTGTGCGCATTTCATGCTGTCGCTTTGAGAATTGCTAGGGTGGGGGTGGGGGCAGGGGTGGTAAGGTTTATTGATTTCGAAATAGCATTTACGGATAAAGATGCACGGTATGCTCCACGGTTTAAACGTGCAAGTTGCACGCCTTTGTCATCCAGTTTAAAAATACGTAGAGTGCTATATATATATATATACATATATATATACGTTTATGTGGCCATTGTGTCCTCCAGGTGCAAAACCGAGGCACGCAAAATAGCGTTTACACATTCTGTCCCCAAACTTGACCGGGACCGTGTTGTCTCTATTCCAGGTTTTGTTCTCAGCTTTATATGTTTCCTTTGTATTGGGTGCTATCTGCGATTTTACCCCGTGCTCTGGACTGAGCTATCCCCTCCAACCAGCTGCTTTATGGTGTAGCTGGCCCTCTGCTTGTCCTACTTGGCGGGTGGAACTGCCTCCGAACGGTGTCCCCTGTTCCAAGTGTGGAATCTCTGGTTCCAGCTCTGCAGCAGCCCCAGCTGCCGACCACTCTCTGTGGAACCTCAGTAAAGTGCTGTCCATACACCGACACACAGGTTGCCTCCAAATCCTACCAAATTATATATCATAGCGCACTGAGATCTTAAGCTGTCAGTAAACCTTCGCAAAACTATCTAAAATGACAACAGTATTTCTTTTGGCGAGATGGCTGATTTTCTGGAGAACTGTTTCGCTATTTACCTCGAACTCGTGAAATAAGATTCTTATTTTCAGTCTTTCAAAGCTGATCCTTAATCGAATTGTTACATGACAATCCTTATGGTAAAGTTATTGCTCACGTTTCTGAACTTGGGCACGAAACAGTTCTGCTAAAACCGACTCAATGGCGGTACAGCCAGATAAGCGACTTTATGGATTTTCGATTATTTTCTCACCTCTGGTTGTCCAACATTGCTAAATAATATTTGCCGCCCATTCTGTCCTAACAGAAATCACTGAAGTGCTTCGATACTTATAAATGGTCAAATCAAGTTAGTAACCAAGGTAATACCGCATTATTGCTAAGAAAGTAAATCTTTGTGAACAGCTTATACAATATACAAATACGGTGTTGACGCAAACACACACTAGGTATTTACAGTCTTTGTAAACTAATTTGTAAGTTGCATTATAATAATCGAATTAATTTTCACGTTTCTTCATACTTTCCAAAATAGAAGCAGAACAATATTTTGCATTCAGGCGTGTGTTATAGGTAACTCCCTAAGTGAAAACACTGTATAGAGTGGAAGCGATTCCGATGTTTGTTAATGCAGGAATTGTTGATAAATATTAGTGCTGTGAAAGAAATGCTGCACTGTTTCAAAATGGAGAGGTGGAAGAATCCCATAGAACATCAACAATCACGCATCGAAAGGACACTCGCTTCTCAAGCCGTTTACAACCGCAACCTCCCAAAACACTTTTTCCCTATAATTTGGGAACATTATTTCAACATAAAGCTAAGGCTGGTTGGCATCAATAAATCCTGAAATAACCCGCCACCTGGAACAAAAAGCATGTTATTACAAACTACATTTTTAAAAAAAATCTTGGGCTCCATGTTTTGAAAAATAAAAATGACACTCCCATAAATAATTCAGGCTGAGAACTTTTAGGAAAATCACTTCCATTCAGATGCAGCAATTCGAGAAGTTTTAGTCATCTATGCAGAAACCTGCGTATATTCAGGCGCTGTGTGCATATCCAGGGCTCAATATTGGTATATAAATTCATCGGGAAGTCTGAAAATGTAACTATAAGCAATATATTGCAAATTATTTAATATACTTATTATGAATTGGGATTCCTACTTCTAACTATTAAAGAGGATTCATTATTGTGACGAAGGTGCTGTTTCAACAGTGATATTCTACTGCCTACAGCTGATCTGGATCTTCCTGAATGTTGGGCAAATGTTCCGTGACAGTTTCTGTTTTGCTGCGACAAACTTTCTTCCATCCGATTACGAATTCGTACTGGATTTAAACCGCTAACAGCATCGGAAATATTCCTAGTCGCTGACTGCTGATTGTTCAATTGATAGTTTGGGGGAATTGAATGGTCGATTAGCGGTTTCAACTTTCAACTACGCACATCTTCGGATAAGATATCTAATTGTGGCAAGGTAATCATTTAAAAAAAAAACGCTTTCTGCATTCACAGGCACCGAAGCAGTCAGTGCATGAAGAAAGACGCGCATCTTTTCACTGCGCAACCAATCTGAATTGCTTATCTGGAGACAGAGAGGCTAATCTTGTGACATTCATGAAATCGAGAAATTCTCTGGGTAGCTATTTCCTTTAATTTATTTGAATCCCAAGACAGAATACATGAATAACCGATAACCAAATGCTATCCAGATAGGATGTCGAAAACCTTAATTGCATTTCTCATTAGGAAAGGTGGTTAAACTGATGGGACATTTCCGCCGAAATAAGAGAAAAAAACTTGCAAATCACGGATAGAGCAGGGCTGGTACTTATCGCATATGCTAGAGAAATACTTTTAAATCAGTATAATTTCTGTTTATATATTTAGCGTCATTTGTTAAGAAGCGTATCTGCACGCTTTGACAAACATTTTAAAGTTTGTTTTTTAAAAAAACACTATCACATAAAAAATAGTTTTTTCCTCAACGAGTAAAATGATCAATGCACACACAAACACTCTTTGCTATTTTGTTCTCCCCCAAAGCGCCATAGTAAATAGATTGACTATGACGAATAGGTGTTTGTATTAAATGAATTGTTATGGATGATTAAAATTGAAATGGTACATGACTTTATATGCAAATTTAATGGAAATTCGGATTGAATACAGATGAATCGACGAAACAACAATTTGAAGACATCTTTTTATTTGTGTAAACATTAAATGTTTCTTTCTCAAAGAAAGAATTCTCAGAAAACATACTTTAAGCATTTCTAAATGTAAGATACACAATAGAAAAGGCAGTGACTTGTAGGTCAAAATGTATACGTACCGCATACATATATATATTTTAATATACAAAGTAAAACCTACATGTATGTAAATACTTTCCTTTAAAAATCCCACTGAAACATGAAATGACAACTGTCACCTTTTTGCAGACGTTTGGAAAGTAAGACAAAGTGCTCAGTAAGTTGCAGGAGATTATCTCTAAAAGCACTCTGAAAACCGTCGAAAGCAGTAGCATGCAAATTCATGTTAGACGACAAAAATAATAAAGATATAAATTTTTTATCAACATCAACAGTACATACAACACTTACAAACGATGAATGTTGAACGGTCTTTACAAACACAATGTATCCCTTTAAGATGCCAGTCGATTTATACTTGTAGCCAAATGCTAGAATTGTACATCTGCTAACAAGATATCAAACACTACATCTGTCTTAAAAAAAAAATCTAACAGACTACATAGTGTCTGGAATACTATTTCTTAGGTTTTCATACTGTAGACATAATCCATCGAGAAGATACCAAGTGCCTATAATATTTCCAACATACAAATATGAAGATTAGTCCCGCAACAGCATTCACATGCTTAGCCTTTATAATGTACTAACCACTATTAGATCTCCATCTTTTTTCTCCACTCGTACATTTCAAATCAGCCAGAAAAATAATCAGAGCAAAACTTAATTTGTTAATTTACAATTATTTGCGGCTTTCAATGACGTTATGGACGCATCATATCATCCTATAATTGCTGTATGTATATAAGCCAATTCTTTATTATACATACTACGGCATTATGTCTGCTTAGAGCACGAGCTTTGCCGAGGACGGAGTTTACAATCCATTTTGTATCCTTCAAATATGAGTTCTATCAAAAGTTGAACAGAGCTTGACAGGAATGCATGTATCCCCACTTGGGGAAGCTTCATCTCGTCAATAAAAAAAATAAAATAGATAATTAAAAACTGTATATACCACGTTTTGCAGTTTATTTGCTGTGAATCCTGGTCAGTAAACGACTGTGAATACAAAGTTCTAACAAGCGCAAAAAGTTCTCAGGCTTTTTGCAAATGTGTTTGGCACCAAAGTTTGGTTTCACTGCAGAACTGTCTCTGCTGTATGTCTGTAGCAGTTTATTATTATAATCTGTTTCAGTTCAAGTGCTTAGGTTTGCTTTCAAAAGGGTAGTGTGTCTAGGAAGAGCTTATCAATTATTGTCGGGGGCGGGACAAGGTCCTCCAGTTTTAGGTAGAAGATGCGCTGAAGACCTTGTGTGCAGAGAGTGCGGAGCTCCGGCAATTTCCCCAAAAGTTTGGACAAGTAGTTTGGGCGATTTAAGTTTCCGCCGTTGAAAGTCACGTGGTCTTTGAGACAGTTTACAATTTTATTCTGAAGTTCCTCCACTTTCTTGGGTTCCTTCAGGCCGTGTCGCTCTGCAACAATATAAAAAACAAACATGAACGTTACCAGGTTGAATTTGGGCACTGCAAAGTGGCGCCGAAAGGGTTAAAGGGTTTTCTTTAAAAAACGATTTAAGGGGAACAACTTAAAATAAATGCGCTGACCTGTTATCATGGCGAGTGCAGCAATGCAGGCGAAGGCTGAAATCTCTATGTTCATACTATGGAGGTTGGACGAGAAGTCAATGATTGAATCTATCCATTCCCCAAAGCCACGGACGCACTGCAGCCTGTGCAGCACTACTCCATTGCAAAATATGAGCTTGCCGTCCACTGGGTTAGACCTGAAATTAACAAGGATAACGCTACTAATTGCTTTTCAGTAATGAACGGAATTTAATTAGAGGACAGCAATAAAACCCGAATCACTGAAGCTTGAAAGGGGTTGGGATGTGGAAAAAGGTCGATGACACTTTGAAAGTACACGATCTATGTACCGGTAGGCTAGCCTCAGGACGAACAGTTCCAGAAAAGCCGATTCAAAAAGCAGGTCCTGGTCCTCTTTTGGAAGGTCGGCGTAGCCGGGGATCTTCTCTGCCCAACCGCGGATGATTTCCATGGAACCAGTCAGAAGATCATAGAACTGCTGGATGTGCTCCGTGTCCCCGCCGCTCAGCTGGTACTCGGGATTGGACTGGAACTAGATTTCCAGAGAGAAAAAGATCAATAAAGTCCTGTTAGGCTACATAACGAGCAGAATGACACCCCCTTTGTACAGCAGAAGGCCTGATAATTCTGCTAACAATCCCACCTCGTGTTGACCAATTAAGAAATGTTAATCCCTGAATTAATTCTGGGGAAGCTTTTTCTCTTTACATTTCCTTTAAAATCTCACAAACAGTCCTAGCGAGATGTAACATATTGAATTGTAAAAGCAAAATTCTGCGGATGCTGGAAATCTGAAATAAAATAATAAAACGTAATTCTCCGGTCCAAATGTTACTATGTTTAAATTACAATAACCTCAGTAAAGCCCATAAGAGATTGAGGTTGGTGTAATGTCCGCTGTTTATCCGCAACCCAGAAAGCAGGGTGTTTGCTTTAGTCTGTAATTCCTAACAGATTCAGATTTACGCGGATTTTCCAATGTAATGATAAATCACGCAGAGCTGAATTACTGACCCAGAAATATGTTTTCAAACTGTTTAGACTGAAAACTCTGGCTAGTGGCTGGTGTCTGGTGAAATGAAACAATTGTGGGGCTCACCCTGGAGTAATCGAGGTTGGACATGGCAGGGTTGGAGTCGACGTGCGCTCTGACCAGGGCTGTGATGAGGCTGACCGGAGGAGAAGGGGGAGACGGCTCCTGGGGGCTCTTCGGCTTGGATGGGAGTCGTCCCCTACGACCCTTCAGGCTGTCTGTACGAACGACTGGAAAATAAATGATTTTTCTTTGTAAACAAACTTAAAATGGAGTGACCAGGGACATTCCTAAAAAAAGTACTTACAAATTGCTTTCTAGTACAGGTTAGTGGATGGACAGACTTAGATCTAAACTTACCTTCCTTCACCATGCCAACAACAAGGCACTTCTGAAAACGACAATACTGGCACCTGTTCCGGCGGCGTTTGTCAACTGGACAGTTCTTGTTTGCCAAACAAACGTACTTAGCGTTCTTCTGCACAGTGCGCTATTAAAGGAACAATGCACAAACGTTAATCAATAAAATTACTCATGTTATTTCTGCATTGTCTGATAACAGATACATGTATATTTTTAAAATAGACAGTGATTTTTAACCACTGCTCTTTGCACCATATTTAATAGATGGATATTTGCAGTGCTCACTGTAGCTCTAACCGTCTGCCTCTTTCCCAGCTTCTCGCTGTATTTGATATGCGAGGAAGGGAAGGAGCAGACACTGGGTAAATACAAATTCGTGGACATTCATATTATTTACATCCCTCCGAGACCCCTCGATTTAAAATGATAAGATTATTCAATCACGGTGCTGAGATAAAGAGATCACTTTAATTTTACCACAGGGAATTCTGTTCCACTTGGTTAACTTAGACACGGCTTAATGTTGTTACCAATTTAAATCTCAAGGAGTCGTCTGAATTTGAGTCAGGCGCTAGCTAGGTTCCCTCCGCTATCTGTATTTGAGACAATCACACCAAAACTTGTGGTTGGTGCAGTCAGAAATTACATTACTGTTCACAGCAAAACCTATTCTTTAACCCAAAGTACAAGTTAACCGTGTGTCTTTCTAAACTCTGACATACAGCATCGCATCCTTTTACTAACCTAGCTGGCGGATTTCATTTAATCAGTATACATATAATGATTAAACATGCAGGAAACTTAACACAAAATTTAAAATGAAACAATCACCTTGAAAAAGCCTTTGCAGCCCTCGCATGTGCGGACTCCATAGTGCTGGCAGGCAGCGTTGTCCCCGCACACTGCGCAAAGGCCTTCGTTTGATGGAGAATTTCGAGATGGAGGTGATGGTACCTGGTTGTCCATCAGCTGAGACCCATGACCAATCTGGAGACCAGGGAAGCCCACGGATGCTTGTTTTCTGATGGGATTGGGAACAGCGAAGTTCTGGCTGTCCACTACGTGATGACCACCTCCCGTCTCAGGGTTCATGGAAATGTGTAGAGGGTTATCAAACCTCATTTGGCAGCTGGACACTGGGGTACTGGGGGGCGACTGCTTGAAGGAGAAAAGAGATAGTCTTGAGACAGGAGTTTTTCGCTGATCTATCATATGGGTGGTGGCTACATAGTTTTGGGAAAAGCTATGAAGAGAGCTGGGGTCATCCCACAATGGGCTATGCTGAACCTGAAAGCCTGGAGTTGTTGGGGTAGGGGGTGGAGATGGCTTGTAATACATGGAACCAGAATGGATCATCTCCTCTGGTGGATGCTGTAGGTGATTCTGTTGGTGATAGCCGTGCATCTGGATGTCTTCAACCTTGATGGCGGACTGCTGGTTGGACAGTGGCATCTGGTACAAGCAAGGGGGTTTTACGTCGTAATTGGTGCTGTAATTCTCCATGAAGGTGCTGAAGCTTGGTAGCGATGTAGTTGCTGTAATTTCAGTGTTGGTGAGATCCATGCTGAATTTGACGAACTCTGGCGTTAAGAAGTCAGAGCTGTATTCCCCACTGTGGTAGCTGTAGCTCTGAGAGGCAGGACTGGCTCCTTGTGGCGATGACCCATACTGAGCTTGAACACAGGGCATGGCTGTAAATGAAAGTTCTGAACATGTACTCATACCATTTAAATGCATACGGCCACTACTAAATCATCTTGCTTCCCACATCCTAGCAGCACTGTAGGAATCTGAACTAAATGCCTCGAAACCCCATGGATATACTTTCAGGGCGTGTGCCAAAGATACAAGCTAAAAACGATTTAACGCACCAACTGGTGACGGTTTCTCTAGCAAAGTAACTCCTTGTTACTTTAATATGCTTCATTTCAACACTGCATTCAGCCAAGTTTCCTTTTGTTCTGTAAGTATTCGAGGTGAACTAAAATATTTGTAATGTGTTTCATCAAAGTAGCAAATATAATTTAAAAAATATTAACACATGGAGAATATTCTTCATGAGTCACTTTAAATAAAATGACGATGTAATTTAATTAGAATAATTTGATAAATTAACATCTTATAACAGCGCATTCAAATCAACGTACCTTCAACCAAGTGACTGTGAAAGAATTGGAAAGTAGACACTGTTGTGTTTGAATTCCCGAAGCGCTGTATTCGGAATGTTTTTCTTAATCGCAGTTCAGATAAAAGTACAATGAAATCTTTTCTGAAAACAGATGGAAACAAATAATCATTGATTCACACCACGCCAACTGTTAGTTGTTATAGAATATTAATTATTATATTCCAGTGACTTTCATAGGACACATAACGTTATTTCACCCATTTCAAGTAACATTTTCCTTGTGACTCCTTATTTCAAAAGTTGATTTCAATACGCATTGATGTACCCTGTTATACAGCAGGTTTGTGAAACCTCTGCATGAACAACTTCTTGTTCTCATTTTTGCCTTGCTTCACTCATCATCCTCTGGAGCAAAAGGTCATTTTTGCTGAAGTACATGTGTGAATTCCCTATGTATGTAAATTATAAGTAAGTGACCAACACGATTAACATCCTCACCGTCTCTGTATATACTGGATCACATTTTCTGGACAATACAACACAACAGCCTAGGAAACTATGACAAAACATGCAAGAGGAAAAGCACATCTAGAAAAGGTCTGCTTAGAAAGTGGTGTTATAGAAAGTTGTGTGCTTTGCTCTTAATAATGCAGCATTAGTAAGACAATTACTCAAAATGTTAAATTATAGCTATGGAAAGACATGTGTGCAAAATTCTGCCCATTATTATACACAAAATAGTTGTATAGAGTATTACGCACATCTAAAATAGAAGCATAGACAAAACAGCCAGATAGACAGGCACAGAAAGAAAGGCAAATGTCCAGCATTAATTCACATTAAACTATTGCTCTGTAATGCACATATTGGAAGGCAGCGATACTATGTTAATATATATGTCTTTAAAAACATTCTAATGCATGATTGTTCGCAAAAAACATGCAAAGTTCCTTCGGTAAACCATATTGGCAGTTGTTTTATGCTGTGGTTCCCTGGAAGAGTCCGGAATCCAAACAGTACAAGTCATAACCATGGGTTTAACAATAGCTTTTTAGCAATATGACACACACACACACATACTACATTTATTGCGCAGATAGCCTTTAAAATCATAATCTGGAAACAATTATGTAATGTTAAAAAGTCAAAATAACTTTTGGAAATAACAATCACAACTGCGTATGCTTTAATTTATATTACCATATCTGCGTAGCTCGACTTAATTATTTGCGGACCGTCGTAATTACAAAACATCAAGCAGATTTTAGATTGATAATCCCCATAATACCCGCTCAAGTACAGTGGCTATGTTCCCATAACTAACTGGGCACATCTAACTTTCTGTGAACTGTCTCATATCGTCTGCAAATCGTTTGGACTGCAAACCGATGTTTACACATTGTAATGTGGGCTGCGCCTTAGTGAGCGAGATTAATTTGGTATTTTTGTTTTTTTAATATATCATGTTGCTGGTCGCAAGAGATGCACGTGTGAATGAGAACCCGCTATTACTGCCCCCATCCCAAACAGCGGTGGCAGGGCACCAGGTGGATCGTACAGGTAAAAACAAAGCCACGCGGATCAACCTGGACATCGCCCACAACTTCTAAGAGGAGGAGTATATATCCAATCACTGTTTTAAATTACTATCAGGATGTGCTTTTCAATTGCTTAGTGACAGAGCAACGATGGTCGTAACAGAAAGAGCTTCCAGTCCGTAACTGTTGTCCAAATACACAGTTCCAGAATTGGCTAGTTCTACGGCTAATTCACAGCATCCTCAGAAAAACTAAACCATGACAATCAGAACAGCAGCGGTGAACAATATAATAGAAATATTCGCATAACCACGCATCATGAGACTACTCAAATAATTCAATACCTACTTGTTAAATTTTTACTTCCACATCTCATTTAGATACCGCAGATCACAGGATGGGTAGAAACTCGGTTCAACATAGAATTAACTTTGAAGTGCAGCAGTGTTTGCTTTAAGTAGCGGCAGCAGTGGTACAGGTTGCTGTTCCCGCACTCTGAGCAGGCGATCAGACTCGGACTGGCCCTACTCTCCAATGTGCCTTTGTTTATGTGAGCTCCTCTCTTCCACCGGCAGCGTGTAACCAAGTCTCCGAGCGTCAGCGAGCGTCAGCGTAGCCAAACCCAATGAGCGCCCGAGGGCTGGGCCCGCACCACACGGTTGGCTAAGTCTCACTTTGGTAAATTTCCGAGGTGACGTTAACGCTCTGGATTTTTAAGGTAGTTGGGGCATGACTTGAGGCAACCTTCTCACCTCCTGTTTCAGCATTTCCACAACAACACGTAGTTGGAATATTCGCCGTTTGTAGCTTATCGATCTAATTGATCACTTGTTTTGGACTTATTTCTGTAACGGTAAACTGCGTAATTATTATTTTTATTTCTGGTATAAAAATTATTCCATTATTAAGTATTTATTCTGTAAATTCTCGTAATTCGTTAGAGCCAGGAAGGGAAACCGGCGAGTGTATTATTTGGCATTCAAAGAGCATTCCCTTCCTTTGCTTTATTCAGTTTGTATTCAGTTGTTTGAAAGACACGCATTTTATTTGATGCAAGCTGCTTAAGAAGCAGATACGTTGGATACTGGAAAGTGTCCTGATTATGGAATGTAAAACATCAAAAAATCGGCAGATATAATAATTTCGGATTGCTGGGTGCGTGGGACAATAAGTTTTGGTTTACGGTTAACTAAGTTTTGAAAGATCTACACTGGTAATTGTGAAGTTAAATATTTAATTTGCTGCTCTGCTGCAGTACTAAATATAAAAGTCCAACTATATATATATATATATTCAGATAGATATACAGATATATTTGTATTGTTGGAAACAATGTGAAGGGAGGGCGGACTGGTTGGGAAAAGTCTGGTGACTACCTTTAATGATGTAAGGCGAGGAGAGGACAGAGGGAGCTCATTAATCCGGCCTGTTGCAGAGCAGCGTCAGTGATCGTGGGCGAAGCTATTTAATGAACGAAAGGAAAATGTGAGCGGCTGCGCGCCGGGGCCGGCAGAGTGCCGCGTGACGCAGGAACGCTGCCATTGACGCAAAGAGCCGGCTCAGCCAAAAATAGCAGGTCTGGCAATGCACTGTCAGTCTGCAAGTGATGCACACAGGGGCAGGACTTACTCCGGCTATTTTAAACCCCATCGGAAACTCGAGAACACCAAATTAAGACATTGCGGATATTTTTAGAGCTAGTGCTTTGGCACGGGGCTATTTAGAAGGGGTCAAGTTTGCAATATATATAAGGGTTGTTTTTTTTGCAGGGTCATGCCGTTTTGCGTATTTTGTACTGGCTTATTGTTTTTGCCACAATTGACGAGCTGTTTAGACAGTGGTACAGCAACACTGTACTTTCTGTACTTTCTCACATTCACTATAAAGCAAGCCGGACCGTATAACAGATTAGCTTTGAATTAAAACCTATCCGCCGCGTCTACGACCGTATCCTCTTCTACCTGATGCATTGCACCTCAACTTTTAACATTTGACCTAATAATTGCCAAGCAGGGAGTGTGGTTGGGAAAATTATATAAGCGGTATTTTAATCAATAAAGATTATTATTATTTCTGGTATAAAGGCCCCCTTCCCTTGTCTACTCAGTAATCCTGAGCTATCTAGTATCCAAACGTAAAATCAATTTAAGAAAAAAAAACAATTTAAGCGAAACGCCCATTACGTGTCTAAATGGAAATGTTATTGGCAGATGGCATATTTCCAGTGGTTGACCGCTTTGCAAGTTCTTCACTGGGCTGGAAACAGTTGTATTCAAATGCCCGGAACTGTTGCAGTTGCGCGTTTTGACCAGGCAGAGGCAGTCGCCCTCAATCATATTCCAACAACATTATACATAATTTTCTCCAAAATAAATTTACATATGAAACCAAATAGGTCAAACGCACATCTAGCTTCTCTTCACACATAGAGCAGAGTAGGCTGGCTAAATTACAAGCTCCCAGTGTGCACTGAGGACTGCCGTTATCAGCTAGATATATAGCAGCAGAATGGAAAGCACATTTTCTTGAATTGTTACAGGATAATTTAAGTCTTTGCCAAAAACATTAATCATTTACAATTACCCTATTGATCCAATTCAGTTTCATTGTTGAAGAGTAAAATTACAGGATGTTTTACAATGGTAAAAAGGATATGCTTTCTGATCTTATTTCCTCCTAGGCTAAAATATCTAAGCGTCTGTGTTTTGTGTGTGTGCGCGCGCGCGCATGTGTTTGTTGGGGGCGGGAGGGGAGAAGGGGAAGAGAAAGTAGAGACGCATGACACAAAGTAAAAAAATGAACAAAATTTTTATTGTTAAGTAAACAGTACAGCTTATTAATTGCAAAGTTATTCCAAAAGTCAATCGAAAGTAACTCCTTTTGATGTTAAATAAGGGTTTGGAAGAGTTTTCATATGCTTCTCACAAAGTTATATACTGAACAAAAATAATTTGAAATAATTCCTAGTAAAGGACATTTTACACCCTAATTATCCATGTGATATAAAACAGATCCTTCTTAATGGCACAGATAATAATCAAATTCCTGATGGTACTGATAAAAGACCCAAGTAAACCAATTGTTAGAGGAACCACGTGCCGATGACTCCGTTTTGATCAGTTATGGTTAATGACTAACATTACAAAATATTATTTTGAGTGGATGTATCGTTGAAAATTCTAAAATATGAAAAAAGAATTAAAGTTACAGATACAGTACAATTATAAATGTTAAGCCTACTGCTGAAACTAATCCCCATGGATAATAACAAACATGATCTTGTCTGCAAATGGTTCTTAGCAATTTCCAACTGATTTAAAAATTATTTTCAAAACCATTTATGGACAAAAAGTAAATTTTAAACTGTTAAAACAAAGGTTCAAGCATGTTTCTTTGGCTTTGGCAAACTCCCCACATCTTGCCAATAAAAGCTGGACTACATTCAACTTAAAACAAACTGGGCAACAATTCCTGTTGATTGAAATTAGCAAATAAATTGAATGAAATATCTAAACATGTTAAACAAATTCTTCAGTTAGTCTAGAGAAATGACTGTATTAGCACAAACACTGCATAAAAAGAAATATTTTTTTAAAAAATGGCCTACACTCAATGCCCATCCCAGGAATATGGTGTATGTCATACATTTCCCACCCCACAATTCCTTCCAAGGACATGGTGTAGATTAAAAATCAACTGAGTCTAGTTAAAACAGATTCACAGATAAAAATGCTGAAATATGAAATCTAAACAGAAAATGAGGGAAATACATAACAGATCACATTGCACAGCCTCATCCTCTCATACTGTAATGTTCTCTCATTGCAGTGGTTGAACTACTACATCATTACATCCATGTCAGTCAATGGGTGAATGAAAACTTTGTTTCATTCCATTCTTCAGACAGTTTATTCTTGTATTTAGCAAATTGAACACTACAATGATCACCTCCTACCTTTGATGGCTGTATCCATAATATTCTGTCATCTAAAATCAAAATTGGTGGTTTCACAATCATCGACTTGGTGGAACTGCCATTTCGCCGTTGTTGGCTCCATGCTTAGTTTCATTTTTCATGCCAAGAAATATTTTCCACCCCCACCTTTCATGACATTCATCAAGCCGAACTCTGACCAAAACTTGAATACTTGTCCCATATCTAAAGGGAGACATTGCTACCATCTGTTTCACACCACTGGACAGGACAAGTAAATGCTGATAGGCTAAATATTGGGTAAACTGAAGCCATTGTGTTGTGTCCCTGCCACAAACATCTGATCCCTAGTGAACAACTTCATTCCTCTCCCTGGGAACCCTGTATCATATCTGAACCCAAGATGAGTTCCAACCACATAGTTAAGCCTTCACAAATATTACCTATTTACACCCCTGTAACATCACCTGGTTCCACCGCACTTCAACTCATCCTAAAACTCTGAAAAGCTGAAGCCCGCATCCAGGCCGTTGTTACCTTGACTTCTGGCCAGCCTCCCATGTTCTACCTTTCGTAAAGTTAAGGTCCTTTAAAAGTCTAAAAGTCTATTGACTGTGTCCTAGCTCGCACTAAGTCTTGTTAACCTAACATCCTGCACTTGCTGACCTAAACTGGCTTCCATTTAAGCAATGCCTTCATTTTGAAATTCTCATCCTTGTTTTCAAATCCCTCCATGAGCTTTCCCCCTACTACCTCTAACCTCTTCCAGCTCTACAACCCTCCAAGACATCTGCATTCCTCTAAACCTGGCCCCGAGCATCCTAGATTTTAAATTGTTCCACCAATGGTAATCATGCCTTCACTTGTTTAGGCTTAAACTCTGGAATTCTCTCCTTAAACTTCTCTGTCTCTCTACCTCACTTTCCTCCTTTAAGATACTCCTTAAAAACACCTCTTTGACCAAACTTTTGGTTACCTGCCCTAATATTTCTTTTTGTGGCTCAGTATCATATTTTGCTTTATATTTCTTCAGTGAAATGTGTTGGGATGTTTTATTACATTAAAGGTACTATATGAATATTGGTTGTTATTATAGGTGATCATTTTCATACCTTTGGCCTTCAACTGGTCTGATTGACAAGTCTTTCTGGTTTTTCTCCCTATTGATCAATACTATGGTTAAAACTTCCCTTTCTCTAAATACAGCATCATACATAGTTTCCTCTTTCCCCCTACAATCCCAATATACTTACATAAACTCTTATTTCAGAATGTCACATTCTTAATTTGTTCTTTCCTGAGATGTCAAACCTCTGTTACTCCTCACTTCCCTCTAATTTTAATTCTTTCTACAATCATCAGGCTTTTAACACCAAAACTTGTTACATTTAACATCAGTACTTCCCCATGTATTTGGCTCTTCTTTCCAATTTTGGGTTTGTTCAACATTATTCACGTCAGTTTTCAATTTTTTTAAAGAAATGAAGTAAACATCTAAAAGTGAAAAAGACAAGTTAATATTTCAAGGTGGGACCTTCATTAACTGCAGATTCTCACCTGTGACGTGAATTTGTTTTTCACTTTCAGTGACTGACTGATCTGCTGTGTATTTTGTACAATTCAGTTTAGCAATCCTGTAAACCTGTACAATCGTAATATGCTCAATAATCTATATAATTACAGGATTCTTGAAAATAACTAAGATTTATATACTATGTTTAAGATTTCACTTATCCCTTTCTGGTTTCTTCTCAAAGGAAAATCATGCTACGTTTGGTGTCTATTTGGACTTTTACATTTAATTTAAAAGCAAAAGATTAAGGCATTCGCATGAACAGGTTTTTCCATTTGTTTTTAGAACCACAATATATATTAGAACTGATCAGAAAATTCTGCTGACTAGCTGTTTTTATTCATTTTAAGAAAGGGACAAAAAACACCTCATTCTATACATTTGAAGAGTGGGAAATACAAGGCTATGGGCAGAGAGGAAGGCAGTAAGATTAGTATTGAAATACTCTTGCAACAACGAGCACAAAACATAATGGGACAAATGTCTTCCTGATAGAAGCATTGATATTTATAGCCTGTGATCTGATAAGAGTAAAAATAATTAGTTATTGCCAGAGTTTGAATTAACATAATGCCAATCTTGGAAATTTTTATAATATCAGAAATTATGTGCCAGCATAATTTTTTTAAAAGCATAATTTTCAGAATCTCAGTATTACATGTTCAATGTATAAAACTACAAGAAAAAAATGGACACTAGTGATTAAAGGTTCAATGTTGAGAATTAAATTGCATTTGAACCACAAAGGGAGGCACAGGACAGGAGAAAACTATTGCAAGTGGGTTTTAAAAGTGAGAGTTTATGTTTAGAAGTAGTCTGCATAATTGTCCTAACATGAAAGTGATCAGCTGCATGTGCGTCATTGGTAAGGTTATTACAACAACAAGTCTGTACTAGTTTAGCTTTACAGTTACAAGCATTGCCATGTAGCCCAAAAGCACTGTGTAAAGCTCTTGAAGCATTTGAAATTTAGAAATTTAATTCATACTGGCAAATTTTGTAACTGCAGATAGAGCTACAGAAGGTAAATTTGGATTGGATTTGAAAAGTAATTATACATTTCCATTTCAATGTGGTCAGAGAACAGAATTGTAGAATCAGCAAATTTGATTGGAGGAGTGGGGTAAAGAAAGGAAAACAAAAGAGATACCTTTATATTGCCCATCATTTTGGAGTCATTATGTGACGTTGAATGCAATCAGTCCTTTTCAGCATTGCTAGATATTTGTCGAAAATAGTTTACTGTTCCAAAATACAACTTTTCTAATCACAGATGGTAGACTGCAATAGAATTCTTATTCTATTTTTTTTTTACCCTCTACAATTTAGTTACAGTACATGACCATACATGATATGGTAGGACATATAACAAAAGAAAGGCTAGTGTTAATTAGATCAAAGACCTCTAGAATAATGCATGCATTTTAGTTTTGATATATAGACTACATTCTTCCTTTACAACATAGAAGAATGGCATTGTTCCTCCCATTGTAGGGTGTTAGGATGCAAGTTTGTTCCTAAAATTTACCTCATGACAAGTTTTTGACCGGGTCCTGGGGCAAATATATAACAGCAAAGAGAAGAGGCCAATATATTTCTGACGGAGGAAGGCAGAGCAAATTATAAAGGTTAATTTGCCTAGACCACACACTTCCGCACTTTCTAGTCATCCACCAATGTAACCTCATCTGGTTCAACTTGAACACAGTGTATAATGTAAGGAAACCTCAGAGTAAAAGAAATATACATAAGATTGATAAAAAGTGCATTCTTTAGTTCTCAATATTGGATTGATCATGGATTAGTACGTTCTCAGAAATCAAACTAGGACTGTTGTTCATTAAACTAAATGTCCATACATTTCCAACATTACAACAGTGGCTACACTTCAAAAAGTACTTCAATGGTTGTAAAGTGCTTTGAGATGTCTGGTGATCATATATGAAAAGCACTATATAAATGCAAGTTTTTAACATATTTTAAATATACCTTGTACTAAAAAGTATTACTACAATTAAGGAAGCACTGTTGAATTTATCCTATTATAAAAAAATTTAGTTGTAAGGGTTCTAATGCAATACTTGGTTGCATTTCTAATGCCGTTTTTACACTAGGAAAATATTATTTTTTGTGGTATTACAATCTTCCATTTGTGATCTTATAACATGTATGTGTAACTTATACAACTATGTATAGCTTGGAGATGAGCATTAAGATATTTAATTCAACAGATGTGTTTATATTAAATGGTTATATTTTTGAAAGAAGTAAAATTATCTAAAATATTAATTTACAAATACAAATGGAGCTCTAGCATCACTTTGTACTTATCTGTAATGGAGCCACATATATACTGTGCTTAAAAAAGCTTCACTGCACTAAACACAGCAACCTTCAGGGTCAATGAATGAGGCACTATCGCTGTAATGAAAGAAAAATGTTATAATTCAACTGCTAGGATTTTTAAAATATTAACTACAAGTTTAACATAGTATAGTTAAAATGAGAGACAATAACCCCTTATATCTCAAGCAGTAATGTATAATGGGATACATTAAAAACACATACATGTTACTAAGCTACAAAGCTCATTTGTGAAGATTCAATTAACCAGAGTTTTGGCTCCTAACTACTACCCAGAGACCGAGGTTGGAAACTGCAGGTGTATAGGCTTTGGGTGAAAGCAGAGTTGAACTTGACTGTAATGTCACCCAATGTCTGTATTGAGATGTAAAAAGTGCCTAATTACTCCAGTGAGTCACAACCTTTGAGTGGGGGAAATGAAAAAAAATCAAGAACAAGACCAGACCAGAAAAATAAGGTCAACCACCAATCAACTTCCACCCTTACTAAAGTAAGGTGTTAACATTGGTGTTAATGATCTAGTATTAAAACTTTAAAAACTCTCTCTTAGACCAAGCTTTTAGTTACCCATCCTAATATCGCCTCATATACTTGGTATTAAATTTTGTCTGGGAATGCTCCTGAGAAGCGCCTTGGGATATTTCCCTACAACAAAGGCACAATATAAAAAACACAAGTCACTGAACCAAAATTCTGAAAGTACCAGCATTTTTGAAACTGTTTACATTTTACTCCAGAAGTTGGTTAAACCGAGCAATGTTATATGCATACTGTGGCTATTTTTCAACAAATTTGTCAAATACAACATGAAAGGTCCACTGTACATAGAAAATCTTGTATATTTATTAAGTTGATCATATCCAAAACTAATTTGTTATTAACTTATAAATTTACATAATAGTAAGTTGTTCAGAAATTTTAAAAGTGGGGGTGAATTCAAGTGCTCAAGCTGAAGGAGTTTGATACCAGTGTTTGGGGCACTAACTTTGGTTACTCTGCTTGTGCGCCAGCCATTTTCAGATTAGGTACAGCATAGCCACATGAACAGCAGCAATCTTACTTGCTCCAACATCATGCCTTGACTTAAACCTCAAAGACCCGCCTTATTTTTAAATTCGTTCATGGGATCTGGGTGTCGCTGGCTAGGCCAGAATTTATTGCCCATCCCTAAATGCCCTTGAGAAGATGGTGATGAGCCATCTTCTTGAACTACTGCAGTCCATGTAATGTAGGTATGCCCACAGTGCTGTTAGGGACGGAGTTCCAGGATGATGACCCAGCGATATATTTCCAAGTCAAGATGGTGAGTGGCTTGACGGGAACTTCCAGGCGTTGGTGTTCCCATGTGCCTGCCGTCCTTGTCCTTCTAGATAGTAGTGGTCCTGGGTTTGGAAGGTATTGTCTAAGGAACCTTGGTGAATTCCTGCAGTGCATCTTGTAGATAGTTCACACTGCTGCCACTGTGCATCAGTGGTGGAGGGAGTGAACATTTGTGGATATGATGCCAATCAAGAAGGTTGCTTGATCCTGGATGGTGTCAAGCTTCCTCAGTGCTGTTGGAGCTGCATTCATCCATCATTATACATCAGTATAAGTTCTATTTCCCTTAACATTAATCTCCATAGAATAAATTTAATGGGAAATTATATGCCTTCTACAAAGTGGGTTGAGATGACTAAACTCATTTCACAAATGATTCAAGTTCTGTGCACCTGAGTGATATCTCCATGTCATTCTGGGCCTGGCCACATCATAACACTGTGCCCAATTATCCTGATACATGGTATTAGTCTCTGTGCACAGCAGAGCCAAAGAGAGAAAGAGAGAGACTGATCGCAACATAAATCAGGGAGCAGGCCAAGCAGAAGGAAAGAGGAACACATGGATATTTTTGGTACATCACAGCCTAGAGAACTGATCACTAATTTAAAAAGTCTGAGAGAGAAAATATTTGCTCATACAATATAGAACATCTGTTGCAGTCTGCAACCAGTGAAAAAAAAACATTTCTAAGTGCACTCAAAATATCTCTATTGAAATAAAAAGTGTTGAGAAAGATTTTAAGCGCAATGATAATTGTGAAATCATACATTAATGGTTCTTAAAATAATAGAATGATGCAGCACAGAAGGAGACCATTCAGTCCATGTCTGTGCTGATTCTTTGGTAGAATTCTTCAATTGGTCCCACTTCCCTGCTGTCCCCAAAGCTCTTCTCACCAGCAAACTACGAACCTACAGTAAATTTAGTACACAGACGATCATTTATCTAGCTGTGGTTCTAATGTGAATTAAGCCATTTCAGTAAAGAACCACGCTACCCCATTTTGAACAAACTCACACTCATCTAATTAATTTATTCATCTAACCAGTCTGGTGATATGCAAGATAAAAAATCCATATTCGAGATGCAATAGCAGTGGAAGAAGAATAGCATATGGTTCATACACACATAAGGTACTCATTAGCACAGTGTAGGTTTACAGCAGCAAATGAATCATCCCCTACTTAAAACATGAAAAGTCCATATTTATAACACTTACCTAATTTAAACCAACCGTCAGTCAACAGTATGAGAGTCCGTGCTGGTTTGAATCTGTGGAAGAAAAGGTTTGGATTATAAGCTTAGGTATATATAGAACTTAAATTTTAACTCAATTTTTTGCTATTATGGTTATCTGCTCCTAACTTCCACAGTAACATGCAGGGTGCACCAAAGCCTCTTCCCCTTCCACCTCTGGTATTTAAGCACTTTATATACAATCTCTTAACCCAAAGTTTTTCTCTGTTAAACAATGATTTTGTCTACTTATAGGATTGCAACATTTATTCCAATTCCTCATTCTGTATTCTTAAACCTAATACAATCTAACTTGCCTTCAAAACATTAAAATAGGCTTTTCTTAATCCTACTCATTCTTAACAAGATCACATATTTAAGCATTTAGCTATAACTTATTGCAGTGCAAAGGCCCCAAACATGAAACAAGCACTAACATGGTTATTTATTATCTCTCGCAATGTATGAACTAGTACTACCACATATCATTGTGACATAAAATTCATCTTTGCCATTGAGATACCACTGTCATTTTACACACATTTTATATGATTGATTCTGCTGAAGGTTAGAGGCTAAATGGACCATATGGCAACATGTTGCTTTCCATATGTTTACATGCCCATCCATGCTTAACCATTTATTAAGCAACATCTGTAACCCATGTGGATCCTGCTACGCTAATCGAAATATGCTTCTATTATTTACTCAGTTAACTATTATTACATCATTGACATATAATTAATTATTTCCTTAATATACAATTAATGACTTTTTGAGGCATGCACTTAATTATGCGATGGGTATTTTTGATAAAACTCCCGATTAAAATACATTAGAAACAACGGAGAAAATCAGTGGATCTGATACTAAATCATACTAAGTAGCCGCCTTACTAGAGAATGCACAATCTTAAAAAAAAACTATCTGAAAAAAGGCGATGAAAATAGGTGATCACCGTATTTACGGTGAATAACCGTGTTTCATGCAGCCAGGGTAAAACATAAATATAGTCCTCAGTCCTGGAATCCTTTGCACTGTCAAAAACAAAATGTTAGTACAGATTCTCCTGGTTCGTCCGTGGAGTCTTATCAATAAAGATCTAGTGGGATAAAGGACAAGCCTACTCTGGTTTTAATCACAGCATTCACCATAGAACAGGATTTGCAGGCAGGACACAGGTCCACTTCTACTCACCCAAAACAGGGAGTGGGGAAGCGCTGGCGGAGTGGAGCAGAGCTGGGCAGAGCTCGGATTCCAGTGCCTGTGTCCTTGGGTCAGCTTGCGGCTACTCACCCATCGCGTACCTGCTGCTAAGGCAGCCTCGCGCCGCTTGCCCTTTGTTCCAAGTGGAACTCTCCGAGATAAAGGCTCCATTGTGACCAGCTGCTCTGCCGCTCGCGCCCGGAGCCCTCCTAACAAACTCCACATCCTCGTCACTCTGGCGTCAATGGAGCACAGACTCCGTGACGTGAGCGGCGCGCGCTCACTGCCTGCGTCATCCTATAAATAGACACATTTGTTTCAATTACAGCCCAGCGCCTGACTGATGGCTTTTTCCATTGACGGCATTTAGTGGGGGGAAAAAGCGAAAGGGGATCCTCACAAGTGGCTGTACAATGGAAACACAAGTTTTACTGCGTGTGCGATGATGCATTACAATAATAGCGAATATCATCAGGCAAGCATTCTCCGAAATTAGAAACAGATTAAAACAGGCAGCTGCAAACTTTCGATGGAATATTTAAAACTCGTTTTTCCTCAATTCAGAGACAATTTCTCATTTTGTGCTGCGCTACCAAGCTATTTGCAGGACATCCATCCAAACCACAAGCTTGAGAAATGTATTGATGTAGATTTATACATTTTGATGTGCCATGTTACTTTTGATTCGAAGCTTATTGAAATTGATAAAATTGCACTTGCGCAGTTCATATTATAATAATTCATGAATAGTCAATGGTTGTAGGTAGCAATTTGAATCCTGTATACATAGAGAGCCTGATCAATTGATCCTTCCAGCCCCTCCCAAATGTACTACACGCCCGGTGTAGATAGCAAACTTGGAATTATGTACATTTCTTCCAAATGCTAACCAATTCATCATTTCTCTCCCATCATCACGATTTCCCCTTTTATGGTTAGTTGTATTCCTTTAAGACTGCTTCGCTTAAGATTTTGTGATCCCCACGGTAGTTATAATACTGGACTACAGGATTACCAGTACTTTCCAGAGGTAGTAGATCACTACTACTTTGAGGTTGTGTTAAAATTCCACCATGGCCAGCTGTGAAATTGAACACGTTCCCTAATTTCTGGTTTAGAGCTAGTATAAAACAAACTTCCAGATTATCATTAAAAAAAAATGGTTCCCCAAAAGGGAGACTATCCAATCGGGCCAACAAATTACTTCAGTTCCACATTAGGTGGTTGACCTTTAATGTTCTTTCAATTGGCCTACCAGGGTACTCAGTTGTAAACAATTAATACCAAATTCAAAATAATTAGAACAATAATCACATGGAACTAGACCCTATCCAAAGTCCTTTTCTGCACCTGGAAAAAAATGCCCATGTGAGCTTATATCTGCGTGATTGAGTTAAACTCACAGAATCATGACTATCAGCCAATCTCCCAGACTCTTCCTTCACTATCCTTAGCTTCTCCCACCAGCTCAATAGACTCATTAGAGATGGGAGCACCTTGGTATGCAATTTGGTGGAAGTGCCCTGAGAGTCCTCACTGTTGCCTCAAGATTCCACATGACTTCGGGCCAAACAACATCAAATGCATAAGCTTATAATCCAAACCGCAACTGAAGAATGAGTACTCCTCTATGTTGAACACTACACAAAGGAAGCATTGAGGGAAAAAAGGGTGTGCTCTACATGAGTAGCTATGCAAAATGTTACTAACTGAGTCCTGAAGGACATCGCTGAAAACTGTGCTTTCATCTTTAATAATCATCCAGACTTAAATCCACCATCCTGTAGTTTCCTCTGATCGAAGTATTCATTTGCTCTATATAAAAAAAAAATCCAGTAGTCACTGACTCAATTATTCCTTGTAGCAAAGCTCTGTGTAAAGAAATTTCTCCAAACCTCTCTCCTCATAATCTTGGTGACAATTGATGACCCCCTTCATATTCTAACCAAAGGAAATAATCTTTTCCTATTCACTTCAATTTTTTTCATAAATTAAAAAAAATTAATTAGTAAATCTCCTGTTTAATCAATACTGCAATTAAAATAGTCCTATCATCTTAAGTCTCTCATATCTATAAAGCGAGAAATTGGACTGGCTAGTACCTTTTTTGGGTGTTACGAGGGCCCTCAGATTTCAAAAATGGGTCTGCAATGCATGCACACACTTATGGGCAAATTGCACCAGATGCCATATTCATGAGGGTGTTAGCACGCACCCAGTGAATATCCATCAGATGTGTGAACAGCAAGCAAATCATGGCAATCAGTGTGCAACGTTAATGTGACCCCAGTACTGCCACTCAGTGCTCCAGCCAATGCCCTCTCTTAACCTGCAAGGTTAGCTGAACGTGTGTGTAGCAGCAGGAAGGACCTGCCATCATTGCTATTTAAAGTAATTGATGGTAGAGTCAATTACTTACAGGTTAGTTGCTGGTCACTTTTTTCTGGCTGTTGCTTTGAATCTACAAGTGCTTTCTATAGTTGTTTCAAATTGCAGTAGTCCAGAGGAAGTGGTATGGCAGATGCTGAACTCTTGATAATCTTTTAAAATGAAAACAATTAAACTAAATCAACAAAATTGGGATAAATCAGGCACAGCCCCTAATTCAGGTCAGCTGTAAAACCAAGGACAAAGTTTAAAGGAACCTTACAAACTTTAAATCAAAATGTGATTAAAGGGGTCAACAAAACACCCCAGTCCCCGCGGTGCCAACCGAGCATGGAAGGCCTTGAGCGTGTCAGCAGACACCACGTGCTCCCTCTCCAGGGACATCCGGCAGCGAACGCAGCCGCGGAAGAGGGACAAACAATCGGGCGGGACTCCCCCGTCGATCGCCCACTGCCTGGACTTTTCAGATGAAATTACATTGTTTCATAGTTTGCCATTGTGAGATTTGAACTCTTGATCTTGGGGTTACAAGCCCAGTACCATAACCACTTGGCTATTTAGGCCAAGCATTAAGAAGATGTAACTCTTTCGAGTTAAAAACAATTAAACCAAATTAACAAAATTGGGATAAATCAGGCACAGCCCCTAATTCAGGTCAACTGTAAAACCAAGAACAAAGTTTAAAGGAAACTTACAAACTTTAAATCAAAATGTGATTAAAGGGGTCAACAAAACACCCCAGTCCCCACGGTGCCCACTGGGCATGGAAGGCCTCGAGCAGACACCGCGTGCTCCCTCCCCAGAGACATCTGGCCACGAACGTAGCCGCGGAAATGGCAGATGCTGAAAAGCTTCAAGGCTTTGGCACAAACTAATTGCTCCCAGACATGGGTATGCTAGTTGGCATAGCCCTTGCTATACAGGATGACTTGGAAAATAAATAGAGGTCATGCAGGAGAGGACAAACTGCTAGAAGAGGGAGGAGGAGAAGGGGAGAACAGCTTTCAGCAAGGGGCTAGATACATCCAGGGTGCCCAGGTAACAATTCTTCCAGCTGAACCTCAGAGAAGAATAATGAGTGAGACATTTACATTTCAATAAGGATATCATCACTGACTTGGGGGAAAGGGTTGCGGCTAGCTCACTTGGTTAGGTGGCTCGCGTGTGCTTCAGAATATCATCAACAATATGGGTTAAATTCCTATTCTGGTTGATATAGTCTTGGGTCGTGCCTCCTCACCCTGCCCATGAGAACGGAAGGTAATGGCAAACCACAACTAACAAAATCTGCCAAAACAATTACTCAGGATGAAACATCAGGCAGCGAGCCAAGGACCTACCTTCAAGCAAAGCACATGTGACATGACATCATTACTGAAACATGCTACCTGCTGCATTCACAACAGCAACTCCAGAACAGAAGAGGAATGGCATTGCCAGTGACTGCGGTGATGAATTTTTATAAGTCTGGCTTCTTTAAGGCTGGAATTGGAGCTATTTGGAGTTTGCTGCCCACTGTTGTGACAGGGAAATCATTGATGCTGTCTTTTCAAAAAGAGCAATCCAAATTATTAGCCAGAGAGTAGCAGGCAGAGCACAAATAGCTTTGCTAAGAGTCCAGACTTCCCAGGGTGCCATAGACTGCATGCATATCATTTCTTTTCTATATCAGAACCAAAAGGGATTCCACTCCCTCAATGCCTAGCTGCTGTCCTACCACAAACAGCAAATCATACAGGTCAATGCCCAATAACGTGGCAGCAGTCATGAAGTGTTCGCAACCTCACACACACAAACATACACACATACTCTTAAACATTTATACCGTAAGGCAGATAGAAAAGAAGATTTATAACTGTGGACAACAACAATAAAAGAACTACAGAAATTAATATTAGTTCACATGATTTCCAAAGTCTAAGAAGTCAAAGTCCAGAGGGTGTTTCCTTCGTGGTGGGGTTCAGTCCAGACAAGTTTCTGGTTAGAGACAACATGAATTTAAATGAATGACACTGCAGCACGATGGGCTTTCTGTGCTTAGAACACTTGGCAGGTGATTATCAGAAACTTTGAAAATCAGGATTCCAGGAATTGAGAGATGGTGGCCAGCTGCTTGCTCAACCAGGAGCTGCTGGAGTTCTTTCCGGCTGGTGTTAATGCAGTGTTCTAAGGATATCCCAGTTCTCATAGAATTATAGAAATTTCAAAATGGTCACTCAAGTCATGTGACATTCTTTCTCCACAATGATGTTGAAAGGGATGTTTATCTATTGTCTCAGACTGGCTTTGGTTTCAGTACAGATAAAGTCCCAGGCATTAGCTTTTGAAAGAGTTACCATCTACAGCTATCTTTTTGGTTCAGCCAAAAGTCTGTTTTAAAAATAGCAAAAAGAATAAAATTCAGAAACCATTTGGTTTTGGGTTCCTTTCCATGCCTTATTGACATAACACCTGTAACTCATTCCTGGTGTCTCACCATGCCAATGTTACCTTTAATTTATCTTCTAAGATACATGCAATGTCAGTATCTGAGTTGGCTATGTGAATGAAGTCAACTGACTGTCTTCATCAACACTGTCTTCTTGCTGCTCCTTCACTGCCTTGCCAAGTTGCACCTCTTGGGTACCTGGAAAGAAAAAGGTACAAAGGTAATGCATGATGTGGGGAGTGAGGGGGAAATTAAGAGGTGCATGTCTATGTCACCTGTAGCTTGTAAATCAGAAAGTGAGTGTGTGACAAGGGAGAAGTGGGATGTGTGGAGAAGGATTAGGTATGAGGATGCTCTCACCTTCAATGATTTCAGCCCTGCTGTGAGCCAGGGCTTCAGCATTGAGCATCCAGTTAATGGCCAGCACTGTCTTCTACATCCCACTTACAACATGCAGGCATGCCTGTCCCTTTCAGGTTAGCTTCTGCTGCCTCTGCTTATGCATTATCTTGTCCTGTGAGAGAGAAGGAACTGTGTCAATGAGTGACATGCAATCTGTTTTGTTGATGGAGCGGTCTTGTTTGAATAGCTGACAGTTTGTGCAGCCTATGAGGGGTAGATGTGAGGCTTCCAGCAGTGCTAAGTGTGCGAGGGTGAGGTTAAGCATATGGAGTTAAATCCTGGCTGTATGCTCCCACTACCTTTTGTCCATATGTCTGAAGAGCCTCCTTCCCCTCTGCAGATAAAAGACATGTCACCCCTTTTCCACCTCCTGCACCAGTGCATAGCCTTTTAAAGCCTTGGGAACTGCTCACTCCCTTCCTATCTTTGTCTCCACTCTTTCCCAGGTGAGATTGTTTTCAATCACATCTCTCAGAACATGCTCCAGCCACAATGTACCTCCTCTTTAAAAGGTGCAGGCTGAATTTAATTGGTGTTAGTCACTCATGGTATTGGCCCCCTACTCAGCCAATCAACAAAATAGTCAGCTCTAGCTGATGCAGAAATCATGAAAATAAGCAATTAACAGGTGTGTGTTAGTTGCCATCATGATCCCTACACCTGAAAGGGGCAGGAACGGAGGCTGACAGGGCCAAAAAATACTGGCAAAGGGCGATGTGCTGGTTTCCCGACACTTCCCAGTGCTGGCATTTTTCAGGAGGCTGGCTACTTGCCCCCACACATTGGGTAGCCGATTAGGCTTGTTAAGCACCTTGTTAACAGCAAAGGAGGCCAACTGGAATTGTTCGGTCTGCCTTCACTTTCCTGAACCAGTGTGGGGTCAGTTTAACTGCCTGGAGGGGGGCACTCAATGGCAGGCCAAGAAGCCAGCCCTCCAGGCATGCCTACAGGTCCTCCCAACTCCCTGGGTACAGCTGCAACCATAAATCCCCTGTAGATGTATTTCACCAATCCCTCCACATCTCACCTTGCACCCTCTCCTACCACCCCCAAGACACACACACACACACTGATGACCTGGCTGATGTATCTTAGTTTAAAATTTAAAAAGTTGGTGAGAGGACAACTCCATGTTGGAGCTCCCTCTCTGTTACTTACCATCGTCGGTAGGCTGTTGCTCCTTTCACACTGGAAGGCCTCTGATTGGCCTCCAACTTCAAGAGCCCATCTGCCACCCTTAGTTGGACAGAGAACCTGTCTCCAGGCCAACTAAACCTCTGTGAAAATTTCAGAGAGTGACTGTTTGCCCCGGCGGCAAGTTTGTGTTCTGGAAACAGTCCCAACTCCTGTTTCCCATCTCTAGAGGGAAAATCCAGCCGGATGTCTTAAATTTCCATAATGGGGTATCCAATTCTGCACAGATTAACCTAACCACTATGCCTAACAAAAACAAAAATTACTGGAAAAACTCAGCAGGTCTGACAGCATCTGTAGAGAGAAAGACAGAGTTAACATTTCGAGTCCAGATGACTCTTCTTCAGAACTAAAGAGAAGTAGAAATGTGGGGAAATATATACTGTTTAAGTGGGGGGGTGGGACAGATGAAGCTGGATAGGAGGCCAATGATAGGTGGAGGCAAAGGAGAGATTGCAAAAGATGTCATAAACAAAAGTTCGAAGGGGTGTTGATGGAGGTGATATTGACTAAAGGAGGTGCTACTGGGGACATTAAGAGTGGAAAGCTGGATGAGCAAGTGACAGGTGGCCCTGGTGGGGGTGGGGTAGGGGGAGGGGATCGTGTGGGAGAAAAGATCAAAATAGGCTAAAAGGTGAGGATAAAACAATGAATGGAAATAAATTTAAAAAATAATAATAGAAATAGGTGGGGAAAAATGTATATATAAAAATTAAAAAATAAGTATTTGAAAGAAGGGGGATCAAAAAGCAGTGAGGATGGAGGAGAGAGTTTATGGTCTGAAGTTGTTGAACTCAATGTTAAGTCTGGAAGGCTGTAAAGTGCCTAGTCAGAAGATGAGGTGCTGTTCCTCCAGTTTGCGTTGAGCTTCACTGGAACATTGCAGCAGGCCAAGGATGGACATGTGGGCATGAGAGCAGGGTGGTGTGTTGAAATGGCAAGCGATAGGAAGGTCTGGGTCATGCTTGCAGACAGACTGAAGGTGTTCCACAAAGCGATCATCCAGTCTGCATTTGGTCTCTCCAATGTAGAGGAGACCGCATTGGGAGCAGCAAGTGCTGTAGACGAAATTGAGGGAAGTGCAAATGAAGTGCTGCTTCACTTGAAAGGAGTGTTTGGGCCCTTGGACGGTGAGGAGGGGGAAGTAAAGGGGCAGGTGTTGCACCTTCTGCGGTTGCATGGGAAGGTGCCATGGTAGGGGGTGATGGAAGAGTGGACCAGGGAGTCCTGGAGGAAATGGTCCCTACGGAATGCCGACAGGGAGGGGGTGAAGGGAAGGTGTGTTTGGTGGTGGCATCATGCTGGAGTTGGTGGAAATGGCGGAGGATGACCCTTTGAATGCGGAGGCTGGTGGAGTGAAAAGTGAGGAAAAGGGGACCCTATCATGGTTCTGGGAGAGAGAGGAAGGTGTGAGGGCGGATGGGTCAGACACAGTTGTGGGCCCTGTCAACCACCATGGGTGGGAAACCTCGGCTAAGGAAGAAGGAAGACATGTCAAAAGCACTGTTTTGGAAAGTGGCATCATCAGAACAGATGCAACGGAGGCAAAGGAACTGAGAGAATGGGATGGAGTCCTTACAGGAAGCGGGGTGTGAGGAGTTGTAGTCGAGGTAGCTGTGGGAGTCAGTGGGTTTGTAATGAATATTGGTGGACAGTCTATCACCAGAAATTGAGACAGAGAGGTCAAGGAAGGGAAGGGAAGTGTTAGTGATGGACCAGGTGAAAGTGATGGAGGGATGGAAATTGGAAGCAAGATTAATACATTTTTCCATGTCCAGACGAGAGCATGAAGCGGCACCGAAACAGTCATCCATGTACCAGAGAAAGAGTTGTGGGAGGGACCCTGAGTAGGACTGGAACAAGGAATGTTCCACATACCCCATAAACAGACAGGCATAACTGGGGCCCATGCAGGTACTCATAGCTACACTTTTTATCTGGAGGAAGTGAGATGAGTTTAAGGAGAAATTGTTCAGTGAGAGAACAACTTCAGCCAGACGGAGGAGAGTGGTGGTGGATGGGGATTGTTCAGGCCTCTGTTCAAGGAAGAAGTGGAGACCCCTTAGACGATCCTGATAGGGGATGGAGGTGTAGAGGGTTTGGATGTCCATGGTGAAGAAGAGGCGGTTGGGGCCAGGGAACTGGAAGTTGTTGGTATAATGTAGGGCATCAGAGGAATCACGGATGTAGGTGGGAAAAGACTGGACAAGGGGGAAAAGAACGGATTCAAGATAAGAAGAAATGAGTTCCTTGGCGCAGGAACAGGCTGACATGATCTGTTTACTGGGACAGTCCTGTTTGTGGATTTTGGGGAGGAGGTAGAACGGGCTATCCGAGGTTGGGAGGCTATGAGGTTGGAAGCTGTGGAGGGAAGATCTCCAGAGGAGATGAGGACAGTGACAGTCCTGAAAACAATGGCTTGATGTTCGGTGGTGGAGTCATGATCCAGGGGGAGGTAGGAAGAAATGTCTGCGAGTTGGCACTCAGCCTCTGCAAGGTAGAGGTCGTTATACCAGACATCAATAGCACCACCCTTGTCAGCAGGTTTGATAACAAAGTCAGGGTTGGACCTGAGAGAACGGAGTGCGTCAAGTTACTATACCTAACCATTGTCTTGTACAAATAAATCCAAATCTTTTTTGTTTTTGCACGCTGCTCATTTATAAATTGGGCTACACAAAACCATAAGCAACATAATATAAATGGACATATATCAGTTAATAAGTGATTAGGTCTGTTTATGGAAACTAATATCAGTTGTTTACAAATGGCTGAACTGTTACACATTTTATCTTGTTATATTATGTCCTGTATCCCTTTCACTGAGAGATCTTTTCACAAAACCCACTCCCCTCTTCAAAGAGGCACTCTTTTCCTCTTTCATGGAAACACTCTTCTTCCACCCCCACCCTGCTTTACACCAGCATGTTTACCTTTTCTGCCACAAAGTTACCTTTGCCCCCCTCCCTCAGTGACCACTCTGATGCTGTTACTTTGCTCTGGGAATTGACTTTCTAGTGAGAGCATACACTGCAAAAACGGATTTGTCACACAAATAGAAAAACTGTCCATGTTTGCATACAATGCATGCAGCTGCTAACATAAGGTTCATGGGACTCAAACACAAACACCAGTCTTGTAGGCATCACAGTGCCTTTTCTTAGTTTCTCATTAGCATAAAAAACTCATATAGCGTCACCAATGTGACAACTATTTAACTATTTAAACTCCAAGCTGCTGCTACTACAGAGAAGGCATGAAAAGCATTGTGCGCAATTGTGTACATTAGGTATGTCTGCCTATGCCTGTAAAAAGTAACTAATGAGGATATGTAGCTGAAAGCATTTCCTGCAAACTCTGAAGCAAGTATTAGCATAGTTAAATATAGTTGGCTTATGTGTGAATGTTACATATAGGTAGAAACCTCTCCATAACTATACAAATAAGATACTTTATGTGGAAGGTGTATGAGTTTTCAAAATTGCCATTTGTCTGCAATCTGGTTTTTATTTTGGAAGAGTATCTTAATGTCCAGTAAAGAACTATCATTGCCTGGACACTAGCATCACTGTAAACAGTATTATTCATGATTCGTTAATAAGTTAATCACAGTGTCACACTATCTTTACAGTGCAGGAGGAGGCCATTCAGCCCATCGAGTCTGCATGGCTCTCTGAAAGAGCATTCCACCTAGTTCCACGCCTCTGCCTTATCCCTGTAACCTTGCACATTTTCTCTTTTCAGGTAGCAACCCAATTCCCTTTGGAATACCTCAATTGAACCTCCCTTCACCACCCTTTCAGGAAGTTTATTCTAGACTCTAACCACCCAAACTGCTTTAAATAAACATTACCTGAAATAAAAGTCTGTATACTGTATTTGTACAGTAGTGACATAGGTTATATCTAGTAACAGTTGTTACACAAGATTTGGCAGATTTTCAAATTACATATATCAATGGCATCTGCTGTATCTCACTGCAAGAGTAATAGTCATACACACCAGTTCTTTTTAGGAAATCTATGTTGAGAACGTCCTCCTGCATTTAAAAATAGAAAATGCTGGAAGCACACAGCAGATCTGTCAGAGTCTGAAAAGAATCAAATTGTTTAACTTCTCATTTGTAAACCTTTTGGTAGTAATAGTGTTTTACCCCTTTCTGCAGTTCACTCATTAAGGGGCATTCACAGTATGGCAATCAGTCATATGACAGTAAGGAATGCCTTGGCACACCTCTTTGTTTTCAAATTGTCTTGTTTGACATTGCTGAGAAATCTTGAACCACTGGGCTGCTTATCTCCTTTGTCAATAGGGCAGCTGTGTTGAAACAAATGCTGGACTTACAAAGGGATGACCACTAAATTGGAGTGGTTGTTGGCACCAAGGCACCGAGCTGCAAGAAAGATGGTGCTGAGCATGAAGTCCATGATTGGGTCCTTGTGACTGTGGGTAAAACAGACTACTTAATGGCAGTTAATGTCGCTAATGATTTTTTTTGGCTCTATGGCCAAAATGAAAAACCAATTTAAGCTGGCACCTGCCACATATTCACTCAGCAGATCTTTTTCAAGGTACTATGAAGGGAAGAAGAACTATGGGGTGACAGTAGAGAGCACAATTTCTCTTCAGAAGCCTCTTCAGAACAATCAAGAACTACTGTGAAGATAAATTATAATATAGCATTTCTTATTGTCAGGAAGGTTTTTAGGGAGATGAAGCAATATTAATAGGTTGCATCATCTGCAAGGCCCAGCAATTACACAAATATTATTTGACATAATTTTTCCTTTGGTTAATGTTTGTCATCAATCATAGTTAAAAAGATTTATCTGGGCTAATGCCAATCAATGACTGGTCTGGTACACTTAAGACTTGAGTGGACATTTTCAGGGTTTAGAATGAACATTAAACTTGGTGGTCATTGATGCCAATGAGTTGTACCATGATCCATCCATGAGGAGTTCAGAAAGGTCGGCAGATGTTTTGTGCTAATGGGAGACCTCCATAAAGCAGTTTGCTGAGGGTAGAGACTCCACACCAAAATGTAGATTGGTAGACATGAATGGTATTCATGCCAAGTTCCTTAAAGCTACTCAGGGCAAGGGAGAGAAGAGTGAATAATGGATTTAGAAAATGGACCAGTGCTACAGTCCAACAATACACCTTGGTGCTGTCTTTCTGTGGCATAGGAACTGGATTTTTGTCTGAGGTGTGTACACTCTTGGTGTTCAACAGTACAGTTGTGATCACTATGAAAGGGGAATTGTACTGACAGAATATTTCACTGTTATCAAGGTAGTTCCTCAAATGCTTGTGATACATTTATTAGATGCTTTGGAGGCCTATGGTATAATCAAGAAGAAACAAGCTAGATTTTATGAGGCTTGGGTAAGTTACATTTGAGATGGTAGAACACCATATGACAATTTGATTAATCCACCCTTATATGACTGTTGACAAATTGCTTCATGCAGCCCTTCTAAGGATGAACTTGGAAGCAATGGGAGTAAATCATCAAATCTTGGATTTTATCTGAAAATATATTCCAGCTCCAAGATTCAAGTAAAGGCAGATGGGAAATTGAATGTATTTCTAATGAAAGTGGAGGCTTAGGAGGCAAAATAGGAGGCACCATTGCCCTTTCTATTAAATGTCTTTAACAATGATGTACTGGATGACATTGATCTCAGAAATCTAAGAAGTTAACGGACTCCTTTGAGGGAGCATAGCAGAAATTCAGGAAGTTACTTTGGTGTGCCATGATGGGATCAAAATCCCAGGAATGGGAAGATTAGAATATTGGATGGTTAACAGAGGCATCAATCTCTCTGTGGAGGCAGAAATTAAAGCAGAACCTAAAACTCCAAAAAGGACAAATTGGGCCAATAAAAAATGGAAAAAACTGCTTTCCTAATTTTCTTGGAAAATGGAGTGGGTATATCATAAAAGCAATCCCTCTGGAGTTGATTACCTCTTTTTTTTTGCTTTCAGGGGCCTTATTAAGGCCCAGAATGGGATGTACACCTGTGACCAGTAGGTGTAGATTCTGCAGGGCCTATCAAAACCAGCTGGCTGGAATGCCTGGGGCTAAACTGATATCACAGAGGTGGACCTTCTGATGAAGAGTCATACGTACTCGAAACGTCAGCTGTATTCCTATCCACAGAAGCTGTCAGACTGCTGAGTTTTTCCAGTATTTTTGTTTTTGTTTTTGTCTAAGAAGCATGTGCCTCTCTTACCATCACTCAACCCCTCCCCTGGCACCACCCACTCCTGATGAATTGACGTGGCAGAAAACAGACAGAAACGGGTTCAATGGTAAATTGCTCCACCTCATCAGAATCATATTGGAATTACTGGTCTTTGTTCGAGATGCTTCTGAAATAATTTAATCACAGCTAATGTATTATTGGCAGGTCCACTCTGCAGATCTCTTTTGAATAACGAGCTGGCTTGGTGGACATGATGTTGGGCACCTCCAGTATTGGTTCAAGGTGGCATCTCAACAGCGATGTGGGACAAGTTATGAATTGCTAAATATTACTTGTCATCCTGGATAATAGGGTTGTGATTAATCCTCTTTCTACTTATATTGAAACTGGCTGTGAATTGTACTATTCCCCAGGCTGCATTGTCTGGCCGGCAGCTTGGGCTTTTCTTCCCATAGCACTGTAAATTCACTTGGTTTGAAAACGTAACCCAATTCCGAGATCTTTTCCGTAAAAATAAAATGATCCAAAAACTTACTTTTCAAATCAAAGATTAGCTTGTGTCCACTCAGGTAAATTTTAATTATGGGAAGGAGACTCTGGTTGCACAGACTCTTGCGTTTCTCGGTGATTTTGCTTCGACTCTAACGCAATGTTGAAAACAAAAATAATTCCTTCCCGGCGTTTTAAATTGCTTCTTCTTCCTTTCACTTTGCGAATATTATGTGTTTCTCCTCCACAACTAATTTTTGTTACAGAGCATCGCGTTTCCGTTCAGAAGATAAATAAAATACAGCTTTATGGAGATGCCGGGGATTGAACCCGGGACCTCACACATGCGAAGCGCGCGCTCTACCACTGAGCTACATCCCCAAGCCCGAAAACTGCCCCTAAATAATGGCTGAAGTGGAGTCAACTGACCTGATGCGGTGAAATACAATTTCAGTTGATGAAGTTTTCCAACTGGATTGGTCATTCAGCTGGAGATTTGTCGCTGAGATGGTTGACAGGTACTAGCGGAACGCCAACCCTTCACTCTGGTGTCAGCGAGATTGACAAGTTTAGCTCGTTTCCTCCGGCTTGACCCGGACTGGAGCAACGTAATAATTCAGATATTATGAGGAGCAAAGTAAACGAGGATTTCAAAAATTAAAAAGAAACGATTAAAGTTGCTAAGAGAAGGAGTGGGGGGGGAGGGTGGCACCAAGGGAAAAGAAATTGTTGCATCGGCCGGGAATCGAACCCGGGCCTCCCGCGTGGCAGGCGAGAATTCTACCACTGAACCACCGATGCATAAGAATGACTGCGCGCAGCCTCTATACAACAGCAACGGTTAACGGCAGCTTCCTTGTGCGTTGATTTAAGTGTATCTGCGAACTCGTGCCACCAAAGCTCAGGGCAACCACTCATTCATTCATTCATTAACATTTTGCTGGTCGGTCCACTCTGTGCACACAGTCTGCTCTGAGTGAACTATATATTTGCATTGTCTGGAGTAACAGCTCAGGCAGAACAGCAAACGTTTGCCCTTACTGTTAACTTGGCCCTGTTGACAGCACTCACATATAACCCACCAGGGAAAACAAAACCCATCGCCCTCATGGAGGAAGTCTGCAGCTAAATTAAATACAGCAAATGCAAGAGGCCACACAGTTGAGGCCAAAATAAGGATGCAAAGGGCTGATGGCTGAAATGGACTTGGCGCATGTTAAGATACAAGCAGCAGAGTTTTGGATGAGCACAAGCTTAAGAGAGTGTGCAAAATGGAGGACGCCCAGGACAAGATAATGGAATAGTCAAGTCTAATGATATCAAAGGCTTCCAACAGCATTTGTGCTGAAGCTGGAGCAGAGACGGGCAATATTATGGAGGTGGAAGCAGGTGGTCTCGGCGCATGATAGAGTGGATATATGGCCAGAAGCTTATTTTAGGGCCAAATAGGATGTCAAGGCTGTGATCAGGTTCAGCCTGAGAAGGTGATAGAGTCAGTGGATAGGAAACGGAGTCTGTGATGGGGACCAAAGACAATTGCTCTTATCTTTCCATTATTTAGTTGGAGGAAATTTCTGCTTATCCAATACTGGATGTCAGGTAAGCAGTGTGACAAACCAGAGGTAACCAGAGGAACCACATGAAAGAAATGGGTAACAGACAAATTACACATTACATAAGCAATATTAAAATAGCTGAGGATGAAGCTGCGTGACCTAGGGATTTTATTAGACTTAACACTCAATATATCCAGTTACTGTAACAAAGTAAATAGCTGATGTTAAAAAATGTAAATGCTGGAGATTCATATCTGTTAAATGAATGCATGTAGACGAACTTCATTTGTTGCTCTTTCCAGAACTGAAATAAAATGCAGGACAGCATTAGCAAATCAGTAGAGTACAATTGATATGCAGAGAGCATATGAAAATATTTTACATGGCAGTGCATAAAGAGTAGACAACAAGCAGAGAGAGAAAAGGGAAAAGAAGAATGGTGCGGCAAAATCATGGTTGAAAAGTTGGGTCTCACATGCCAATCACCAGCACTTACAAATGATATCAGTATCTCGAAAATCTGGTGCGCTTGTCAGAATTTGGTGGTCTTAGATCCAAGTTCTACCTGACAGTATTGTTTCAATCTCTGCCAAGAGCTGCCGATAAATGCAATCCGGTAAATATTATCATGAGATCAGGAATTCCCACTTGCATCATGTGACAGTGTCCAATCCCAGAACAAAGCATAAGGTTTAGAACTGCTGCTCTACTGTGAACATGTAATTGAGGGTTTTTGAATGAGCTTTGTCTTTCTACCCTTGTGAAGTTATTAAGCTATTTTGCAGGGCAATGCTTTGTGGGACATAGCAAGCTAAAATAATCTCAGAGATCTGAGCTGGACTAGACTTCAACATTTCCTTGATCTATCCAAGCATTAGAATCACTGCTTCAGGATGTCATTGGGGTGCTTCACTTATACTGCGTGCATTGTGCCTCTTCACAAATCTTGTACTTGATGACAATGGTGTCATGAGCCACTGCTTCAATGTCATCCTTCAAGTTTTCATGGTCATTCAAATAATACTTTCATTGTCAACCTCCCTGGATGAAGGAATCATAGGGCAGCAAGGGTTACTAGGCACAGGCCGGTAATTCAATTCCAATGGCCATGGGCGACCAGCAGCTTGTTTTGTTCATGAATAGAGTTGTATTGGAACAGAGGCACATATGGACGTAGAGTTGCAGTATATTTTGCAGTGCACTCAGGAATCCAACTGCACATTATAGGTAGTAGATTCTTTCCTGCTGTTGGCTGCCTTCCAAAAGGAATTTAATTCAATCACTGGTTTTGGCAGGCAAAGTATTGGTGACTTCCATGATGGAAGTGTATACTACAGATTGGGAGATCGAATAAAGATTGCCTGTATTTTCCTAGAATCAGTTCGTTTAACACTGCTGCAACCTTCAAAGAAACTAACAGAGATGTCCTCCTGGAATCAGCCCATACATCTGACTGCAGGAATGTGCCTATTTCACTTGTGGAATTCTTTAAAAATCATAGTCATGCAGGCTGGTTTCTTCAAATGATTCTAGTTATAGAAGTCTGATGTTGTACGCAAATAGCACCATACAGAAGGATCTTAAAAGAATGTCTAAAATGCAAGCACAGCTGTTCAGCATATCTCTCATACCTGTCCAAAATGCTTCTTCTAATCATCTTTCCTTCCTCTAGAACATGGATGCAGAGTGGTGTTCCCATGGGATAACTGTAGCTGTAGCTTCAGCTGTACAAACAGGGATTTAACATAGTTTTACAAAGCTGTCAGGAAGGCAACAAGACGTTTCCAGATAACACAAAAGTAAAATATTGCAGATGCTGGAAATCTGAAATAAAAACAGAATACGCAGCAGGTCAGACAGCATCTGTGGAGAGAGAAACAGAGTTAATGGCCTGAATCCTCTGTTATCGGGAGCAATGAGTCAACAGAAGCTGCTGATGCTTATTGCAACCCTGAGGAAGTCATGACAGACGCTCACATGCACAGTACTTCAGCGGGTAGTTTAAACTTCTGACTGCTAATTTTTCATTGCCAGACTGCTCTGCAATTCCCAACAACAGAGATGGCCATAACCAGGCAGACTTGGGCTGTTTGCACTATATTTATTCTGGTCTTTATACCAACTTACTTAGAGCTTTTCCCGGCAGGTGTAAAGCCTGCTCAGGGTCGCAGCTCTAAGTAAATCTGCTGGCGTGTCCAGCTCAACAGCAACCTAGACACTGGTCACCTGCACGCCACTGCTCAAATGCCTGTTAACACTATTGAACCCTCCTCCCGAAACACCCCACCCCCCTCCTGAAACATCTCACCCCCCCTCCCGAAACACCTCACCTCCCCCTCCAGAAACACCCCACCCCCCTCCTGAAGCAGCTCACCCCCCTCCCGACACCGCTCACCCCCTCCTGACACAGCTCAGCCCCTCCTGACACTGCTCATCCTGCTCCTAACATTGCTGAACCCTCCCGACACAACTCACCCACTCCCGACACCGCTCACCCCCTCTCGACATTGCTCACCCCCTCCCAACACCACTTATCCCCTCCTGACATTGCTCATCCTCCTCCTGACATTGCTGAACCCTCCCACCACCACTTAGCACCCTCCTGACAACGGTCAACCCCTCCCGACACTGCTCACCCTCCTCCCGACACTGCTCACCCTCCTCCCGACACTGCTCACCCTCCTCCTGAGACTGCTCACCCCCTCCCGACACCTCTTGCCCCCTCCCGACACTGTTCACCCCCTCCTAACACTGCTCATCCCCCTACTGACACTACTGAACCACTCTTCTGAAACCCTGACACTGCTCACTACCCTCCTGAAACAGCTCACCACACTTTTGAAACAACTCACTCACCCTCCCAAAATAGCTCTCCGCCCTCCTGACACCGCACGCCCCTCTCCAGATACCTGCTCTAGACACTGCTCACCTCAAGCTACATGGAGCTCATCCACCCACACATCACTCACCATATTCTCCACATAGCTCAGCCTCCTCCCAACACTGCTCACCACCCCCCTCACAGCTCAGTCCCCCCAACAATGCTTATCCACTCAACAGCAGCCTCCAACAATGCTTACCCACTCACCCTGCACTCACCCGACTTTGCTCAACTACCCACATGCACCCCCTATCACAACTCACCTCCCGGAATCCCTAGCTCCTGTCTGGCCAATGTGGGAAAAGTTACCTTTGTCGGGGCAGGGGGGGTGGTGAATAAATGTTTTCAGGGATTTAGGGAGGAGGATGAGCATTTTTGGGGTTTGAGAATGTAGGGATGAGCATTGTTCAGGGGGGAGGGTGAGCATTGTTGGTGTGTGAGGGGTGAGGGTGAGCATTGTTGGGATGTGAGGGGTGAGGGATGAGGGTGAGCATTGTTGGTGTGTGAGGGATGAGGGTGAGCATTGTTGGAGTGTGAGGGGTGAGGGTGAGTATTAGGGTGTTGAGGGGTTAGAGTGAGCATTGTTGGATGTGAGGGGTGAGGTTGAGTATTGTTGGGGGCTTGAAGAGTTAGGGTGAGCATTGGTGAGGGTGAGGGGGGAGGGTGAGCATTGTTGGTGGCGAATATTGTCGGGGGTGAGAAGGAAAGGTGGAGCATTGTCAAGGGGTGAGCATCATTGGGGTGAGTATTGTCGAGGATGAGTATTGTCAGGGGTGAAGGGGAAGAGGAGCATCGTCAGGATGAGCACTGTTGAGGGTGAGGGGGGATGGTCAGTAGTGTCAGGGTGAGAATAAAAGTTAAATAAAAAATACCTAGAAAAACTCAGCAGGTCCGGCAGCATCGGCAGAGAAGAGCACAGTTGACGTTTCAAGTCCTCATGACCTTTCAACAGAACTAAGTAAAAATAGGAGAGGGGTGAAATATAAGCTGGGTTAAGGTGGGGGGTGGGGGGGTGGGGGGGGGGAGGGCGGGGAGAAGGGGGGTGGTTGTTGGGACAAGCAAGCAGTGATAGGAGGAGATAATCAAAAGATGTCACAGACAAAAGAACAAAGAGGTGTTGAAGGTGGTGATATTATCTAAAAGAATGTGCTAATTAAGAATGGATAGCAGGACAAGCCAGGTAACTCTAGTGGGGGGTGGGGTGAAATAAGACTAAAAGGGCATAAAAGGTATAGATAAATGATCAATGGAATACATTAAAAATAATGGAAATAGGTGGGAAAAGAAAAATCTATATAAGTTATTGGAAAAAACAAGGAGGAGGGGGAAGAAACGGAAAGGGGTGGGGATGGAGGAGGGAGATTAAGATCTAAAATTGTTCAACTCAATATTCAGTCCGGAAGGCTGTAAAGTGCCTAGTAGGAAGCTGAGGTGCTGTTCCTCCAGTTTGCGTTGAGCTTCACTGAAACAATGCAGCAAGCCAAGGACAGACGTGTGGGCAAGAGAGCAGAGTGGAGTGTTAAAATGGCACGCGACAGGGAGGTCTGGGTCATGCTTGCGGACAGACCGAAGGTGTTCTGCAAAGCGGTCGCCCAGCCTGCGTTTTGTCTCTCCAATGTAGAGGAAACCGCATTGGGAGCAACGAATGCAGTAGACTAAGTTGAAGGAAATGCAGGTGAAATGCTGCTTCACTTGAAAGGAGTGTTTGGGCCCTTGGACGGTGAGGAGAGAGGAAGTGAAGGGGCAGGTGTTGCATATCTTGCGTTCGCATGGGGAGGTGCCGTAGGAGGGGTTTGAGGAGTAGGGGTGATGGAGGAGTGGACCAGGGTGTCATGGAGGGAACGATCCTAACCGAATGCTGCCAGTGGGGGTGAAGGGAAGATGTGTTTGGTGGTGGCATCATGCTGGAGTTGGCGGAAATGGCAGAGGATGATCCTTTGAATGCGGAGGCTGGTGGGATGATAAATGAGGACAAGGGGGTCCCTATCATGTTTCTGGGAGGGAGGAGAAGGCTTGAGGGCGGATGCACGGGAGATGGGCTGGACACGGTTGAGGGCCCTGTCAACTACCGTGGGTGGGAAATCTTGGTTAAGGAAGAAGGAGGACATGTCAGAGCAACTGCTTTTGAAGGTAGCATCATCAGAACAGATGCGACGGAGGCGAAGGAAGTGAGAGAATGGGATGGAGTCCTAACAGGAAGCGGGGTGTGAGGAGCAGTAGTCGAGGTAGCTGTGGGAGTCGGTAATGGATGTAATGGATCCTTGTAATGGATATTGGTGAACAGTCTATCACCAGAAATTGAGACAGAGAGGTCAAGGAAGGGAAGGGAAGTGTCAGAGATGGACCATGTGAAAATGATGGATGGGTGGAGATTGGAAGCAAAGTTAATAAATTAATAAATTTAAATTTTTTAGATTAATTTTGCTTAAACTCCCTCCTCCATCCCTACTGCTTTCTGCTTCTTCCCCCTCCTCCTTGTTTTTTCCAATAATTTATATAGATTTTTCTTTTCCCACCTATTTCCATTATTTTTAATGTGTTCCGCCACCATTTATACCTTTTATGCCCTTTTAGTTTATTTCACCCAACCCCCACTAGAGCTACCTGGCTTATCCTGCAATCCATTCTTAATTAGCACATTCTTTTAGATAATATCACCACCTTCAACACCTCTTTGTTCTTTTGTCTGTGACATCTTTTGGTTATCTCCTACTATCACTGCTTGCTTGTCCCAACAACCACCCCACCCCCCCAAACCAGTTTATATTTCACCGCTCTCCTATTTTTACTTAGTTCTGTTGAAGGGTAATGAGGCCTTGAAACGTCAACTGTGCTCTTCTCTGCCGATGCTGCCGGACCTGCTGAGTTTTTCCAGGTATTTTTTATTTTTTGTTTTGGATTTCCAGCATCCGCAGTTTTTTTGTTTTTATATATGATAATAAACATTGCCAGGTGTTGGGGGGGGGGGTGGGTGGTGGTGGTGAGCAGCGTCATGGCAGAGAAGCTGTGAAGTGTTGGGGGTGATAGGGACAGTTAAAAACTCCCCAAGTCAATGAACTGAAGGAGACCTTAAAGGACATTGTCAGGGGGTGAGCATTGTTGGGGTTGAACATTGTCATGGGTGAGAATTGTCAGGGGTAGGGGGAGCATTGTCAGGGGCGAGCATTGTTGGGGTTGAACATTGTCATAGGAAGGGCCAGCAGTGTCGGGGTAAGGGGTGAGGATGAGCAGTATAGGTAAAGGGAGTGAGCAGTGACATGGGAGGGACGCTGGGTGTAACAGTTAAAATTCTGCACATTAATGAACTGAAGGAGACCTTAAGGGGCATGAATGTCTTCAGTTCATGATGAGAAAGGAGATATGGCTTCGCTTCAGTTACATTTTGCCACAAGGCCTCCCCTGTCTGTTCATCAATGGATTCAAGCTGGAGTCAGGACCAGAAGGTCCAAAGACTCTAATGTTAAAGGGTAAAAAATAAAAAATACCTGGAAAAACTCAGCAGGTCCGGCAGCATTGGCGGAGAAGAGTAGAGTTGACGTTTCAAGGCCTCATGACCCTTCAACAGAACTAAGTAAAAATAGGAGAGGGGTGAAATATAAATCACAGTCAGCAGTACTCCTCCACTGCTGACTGTAAGATCTGGGTCAATGTCTCAGGTCGATGTGTGGTCATCAACCTAAAATATTGGCTAGGATTTTATGGTTGTGCCTGCCGCAGGACCGGAAATTCCCTCCCGAAGTCGACAAACCTTTGGCTGGTTCATCAAATTTTCCGTCCTGCCCTTGACGATCTTGGCCATTATCTCCGTTTCTCTTCACAGATGCTGCCTGAACTGCCAGGTATTTCCAGCATTTTCGGTTTTTATTTCAAAGTTACCCCAGTTTCCAACAAAACCAACTAAATAACAGAAATTGTTAGTTACCAGGAGAGTTAGCAAAAAGTATCTTTAACAACAAGGGAATAAGCCCTTCATGCAGTGTTTGTTTTTATATGTAGCCTTTTGGTGCTGCTCATGTGGACTGTGCCTGAAATTTATGAGAGGATTCTCCAGTGGGAATTCAGAATTACCCAAATACATGAGGAGGCTTGACAACATGAAGGTCTGGCTTGGAACAATTCAGATGCCTCTGATCGTATTGTCGATTTGTAATTTCAAACTACAAACACCTACTTCAGCCCAAAAAGAAACAGCAACTTCTTTAATTACAAATTGCATTAGAAAAATAAAATTGTATATAGCCTGTTGTGAATGACACTAAGACTAACACATGCTCTACTGCAGGCAGCCATTCTTGAACTATTCTATTTTCACCTCCCAACAGAGAGGGCAGTATAACTAAATGCTTGACTATTACAAGATATTACACTCCCTCCCCACAAAGAAACATATATTAAAATGGAAAATGGTGCATGTACATAATTTCCCAACATACAATATGACTAAACCAATGTCAACAATATGTATCCTTCCGACCTTGCTGCACTCAGTTCTCTTAGGTCCACCCTGACTCTGTTATCAAACCTGCCGACAAGGATGGTGCTGTTGCTGTCTGGCATACTGACCTCTACCTCGCAGAGGCTGAGCGCTAACTCTCAGACACTTCTTTCAACCTCCCCCTGGACTGTGACCCCACCACCGAACATCAAGCCATTGTTTCCAGGACTGTCACTGACCTCATCTTCTCTGGAGATCTTCCCTCCACAGCTTCCAACCTCATAGTCTCCCAAGCCCGGACAGCCCACTTCTACCTCCTTCCCAAAATCCACAAACAGGACTATCCTGGTAGACCGATTGTGTCAGCCTGTTCCTGCCCCATGGAACTTACTTCTTCCTATATTGACACTATTCTCTCTCCTCTTGTCCAGTCTCTTCCCATCTACATCCACGATTGCTCTGATGCCCTTCGTCATATCAGCAATTTTCAGCTCCCTGGCCCTAACCGCCTCCTCCTCACCATGGACGTATAATCCCTCTACACCTCCATCCTCCCACCAGGATGGTCTAAGGGCTATCTGCTTCTTCCTTGGACAGAGGTCTGAACAATCACCATCCACCACCACTCTCCTCCGTCTGGCTAAACTTGTTCTCTCACTGAACAATTTCTCTTTTAACTGGTCTCACTTCCTCCAAATAAAACGTGTCCCCAATATGCCTATCTCTTTCTGGTGTATGTGGAACATTCCTTGTTCCAGTCGTATTCAGGCCCCCTCCCACAACCCTTTTCTCGGTACAGCAATAACTGTTTTGGTGCCGCTTCATGGTCTCATCTGGACCTGGAAAAATTATCAATTTTGCTTCCAATTTCCAACCCTCTATCACTGTCACATGGTCCATCTCTGACATTTCATTCCCTTCTTTGAGCTCTCTGTCTCCATTTCTGGCGATAGGCTTTCCACCAATATTCATGACAAGCCCACTGACTCCCACAGCTACCTTGACTACAGCTGCTCACACCCTGCTTCCTGTAAGGACTCCATCCCATTCTCTCAGTTCTTTCGTCCCCGTCGTATCTGTTCTGATGATACCACTTTCCATGTCTTTCTTCTTCCTTAACTGAGGTTTCCCACCAACTGTGGTTGACAGAGTCCTCAACTGTGTCCGACCCATCTCCCACGCCTCTGCCCTTACACCTTCCCCTCCCTCCCAGAACCATGATAGGATCCTCCTTGCCCTCACATTTCACCCCACCAGTCCCTGCATTCAAAGGATTATCCTCCGCCATTTCCGCCAACTCCAGCATGATGCCACCACCCAACACATCTTCCTTTCACCTCCCCCCCCAGCACCTCCCCCACCTCCATCAGCATTCCATAGGTATTGTTCCCTCTGGGATACCCTGGTCCACTCCTCCATCACCCCCAACACCTCGTCCCCTTCCCATGGCACCTTCCCATGCAATCGCAGAAGGTGCAACATTTGCCCCTTTACCTCCTCCCTCCTCACCGTCTAAGGGCCCAAACACTCCTTTCAGGTGAAGCAATGCTTCACTTGCACCTCCTTCAATTTGACCGCAAGCACGACCCAGACCTTCCTGTCACTTGCCATTTCAACACACCATCTTGGTCTCATGTCCACATGTCTCTCCTTGGCCTGCTGGAATGTTCCAGTGAAGCCCAACGCAAACTGGTGGAACAGCACCTCATCTTCTGATTAGGCACCTTTAGGGCTTTCCAGATTTCATACTGAGTTTAACATGAACTCTCACGTCTATCCTCACCCCTTTTTTAATCCCTTTTTAAAAACTTATTTTTATTTTTTACCCAACTACTTTCATTTGTATTCATTTATTCATTGTTTTATCCCCTTTTTTATCCCCCTTTTTCTATCCCTTTTTCTAATCTTTTTTCCCAAATCACCATCTGTCCCACCACCCCACCCCCAATAGGGCCAGCTGCTACTTGTTCCATGTTGTTCTTTCACAGAGTGCTGACCCTTGTTCTGCTATTCACACATTCTGCTTTCTTATCTTTATGCCACTATCAACACCTTCTTTAGCCCTTACAACTACTATTAACACTTAACACTCTCTTTGTCTTTTTGTCCATGACATCTTTGTCAATCTCTCCTTAGCCCCCATCTATTGCTGGCCTTCTATCCAGCTTCACCTGCTCCACCCCTGTTAAACAATATAAATTTCATCACATTTCTACTTCTATTTAGCTCTGAAGAAGGGTCATACAGACTCGAAATGTTAACTCTGTTTCTCTCTCCACAGATGCTGTCAGACCTGCTGAGTTTTTCTAGCATTTTCTGTTTTTATTTCAGATTTCCAGCATCAGCAGTATTTTGCTTTTATCAATAATATCTCTACCCTTGGATACAAAATGTAGCTTCATGCTACTGCTTTCATACAGACACATTGTGTGCTCTTGTTGAAATACTTCTAGAAAGCAGCTTACCACCTCTTCTTAAGGGCAGTTAGGGATGGGCAATAAATGTTGGCCTAGCCAGCGACACCCACATCCCGTGAATTAATTTAAAAAAAATCTCTCTAAATCTTGGCAAAATAATGACTCTTAAACCCCAAAGGAGATAGCCTTGACCTACATTCAATTCATTTCTACGTGTGAAATACTCCTGCAATTTATCATCATCACACTGGGCAGCCATCAAAACATAATTAAACACTTTATTGAGCACCACATCCTTGCGAGTTTCTTCACTAATTTCTGGCATTTTTTAATATAAAGTAATTCACGGGTAACTCAGTGGCTCACTGTGGTCAGAGTGGGAGCAAGGTGGAGAGCTTTCCTGTCCATGTCCTGCTACAGTGTTCCCATGAAGCTCAACGCAAGCTCGAGGAACAACACTTCAACTTTCACATCAGCACTCTACAGCCTTTTGGACTCAATATTGAGTTCAACAATTTCAACAATACCTCTGCCAACCTCCTATTTTATGTGTTGTTTTTTAGGTTTTTTTTGCTGGCTTGTTTCATTCTTCATCCCTTCGTGTTGCATTCAGATGGTTGCAAAGTAGTTATTCACACCTCCTCTGGACACAATCTTTGTTTCTCTACTAAGCCCATTACCACTCTCTTTGTTCTTTGCATCATGAAATATTTTGTTAGTTAATCTCTCCTGCCCTCCACACTATCACAGACCTTTCCTTTCGCTCTTTCTGCCTCCTCCTCCACTTCTATTGGCTTAAAAACTCTTACATTTCTATCTTACTGGTGAATGTTCATTGACCTGAAACGTTAACTCTGTTTCTCGCCACAGATGCTACTGGACCACATATGCTGAGTATTTCCAGCATTCTTTGTTTTTATTATGATCGCTAATGCTTCTTTTACAACTTGTGAGTAATTTTGCCCTACTTTGTTAAAATACGTGAAGCTGATGCTACAGGCTTCTCCACACCATCTTCCATTATGTGGGATAACACCACAAATAACCCTTGTAGTCAGGCATTGCACACTAAAACTAATTATTTCTTGGGATCATAGTGGGTCAAAGGAGCATCACTAGTCAGTACTTTCTTCACTTCTTCAAATGCTTTCTGACACTCCACAGACCACTTCTCCTTTATTCCATCTTTGAGTAGTGGAATACAGTGGAATGATAAGTCGACGATGAACTTAGAATAATACACCTATTCCTATGCATGTTTTAAGTTCTTCTTTGTTCTCTGATTTCTTTGCTTCTAAGATCCTCTTAACCTTCTCCTGCATTGGGTGAATACATTCACCATCTATTTAATGACCCAGGTATGTTACACTTGACCACATGGCAACACTTGTGCCACACTCTTGAAGTTGATTTAGGACTTTGTTCTACCTTTCAATGTGCTATTTCTCTGTTTTACTGCTAATTAGAATGTCATCTAAGAAACAGCACACACCTTTCATCCCACTTACTATCTAATCCATGACACTCTGGAACACTGTGGGAGCAGTAGACACCCAAAATGGTAACCTTCCATACTGGCGCACCCCTTTGTGTGTACGAATGGTAAGCAATTCCTCGCTCTCATCAGTTAGTTCTAATTGCAAATATGCATTTAACAGGCTTACTTTACTGAACACCTTCCTTGGTTAAATTAGAAAGCAAATCCTCACTGCTATGCAGTGGTTAAGTTTCATTCTCAATCATTTCATTTACTGCTTGCTTATACTTACATGAGTACAAATGGACCTATCTGCTTTGTGAACTACCACAATGGTTGTGGCCCATTCACTGCGCTTCACCTTCTTAATTGCCCCTGTTCTTTCTAATCTAGTCAGCACTTTACTTACTGCTTCTAACTGTACACAGGCCATTGGTTTAGCCTTGCAAAATGTCAGCTATACATTGTCCTTCATCTTGATTTGGGCTTTGTGAAGCCTAATTTTATCAATTGGTCCTCCTTACTCAATGGCCAGTTTGTGCTCCCCTAGCACTTTGTCAATGTCAGACGTACTCTTACTGATTCCTGATCCTGTGAATAACTTGGACCAGTTTAACCGTAACTTCTTAAGCCAAGTCCTTCCTATCAGGGAGACTTTGGTCCCTCCTACTCCTGCCAATGGCAAGCAATAGGATGTACCATCACATTCCACTCCAACACAAAATTCACCTTATACTGGAATACTGTTATTGGAATAGCTAGTCAGTTTCATTCCAGTTTTCTGTAAGGGAATGTAATTTAGGGACTCCTTGCATTTCTCTTCTGAGCTAACAGACATGGCTGCGGCTGTATCAACGATGAAAGTAATTTGTGAATCTCCAACTTTCATTT